>NC_061111.1:148618196-148631699 GCF_002878395.1 Capsicum annuum
TTCTACATACTGCACACTATTACACTACATCAATATTCATCACCCTGTAACACCACAACATAGCTACACACAACACAGCTACACTACATCTTCCCCCTTTTGGCATTATCAAAGTGGTAAAGTAGTAAACTAAGCATAGATAAGAATACATGTTAATTCATGGCCACTAAGGCTACACTTACATGAATAAGACAGATTAGACAAAAATAAGAGAAGTGACAACACAAAAATAATTCATTCATTGATAAAGCCAGATAGTATTAATAACTATTTAAAGTAGTGGCCATAAAAACATAATAATAATAGTGCCAGTTATACCTAAAGTCAACAAAAACTTAAGAGAATAGCTTTAACGGGGCTTAAGATGAGGGATGTGAGGGGAAAGGAGCAAGGATTAGTATAACAACCTGCATTTATTAGGCTAGAACGTAAACCATCATTCCTATGTGTAAAGGTCCCTAAAGACAATAACTCCTATGTAAATATGAGTATTATTATAAATAGTGTAGGAATCTAGTTGTACATTAATTGAGATCATAGAGGTCCTTTAAATCAAGAACGAGTTGAAAGATTTCCTATCGATTGAGTTTTAGTGAACATCTAAACTTAGGTAAACTTATATCAACCATAACTTCTTATATATAACGAATTATATGTCCTACTATATATCAAATAAAAGGTCTTTGAGTCTTATTTCCAACGCCGCTGGTTTCGCCTTAATCTAATGACGGCCCATCAAGTTTTCATTCAAACCTTAGGTAGTAAGGTCATCATTTTGCTAAGAACTGATGGTTGGAGTGATGTTCCATCACCAGATTGACGGTCCATCAGTCGAGGCCTAGTTTCTCAAATGGGACATTTTTAAATAGGTATTTTGGTACTTTCCCTTCCCAAAAACCTCCTCCACAAATTAAATTATAATCTAAATGTTATTAATCATTCTTTATCAGTTTCAAAACATCTCAAAATCCTCTTTGCTCTCAAGAACAAGAGAATTTAGGGTTTCCTTCAAGGCAAGAATTCGAGCTTTTCAATCCAAGATTTCCTAAGAAAAGAGTCAAGACTAAGGTTCCATTCTTCGAACTAAATAACTTAAGGTATGTGGGACTACTATAAACACCATGGGCATAATTTTTACTATTTGTTTCCAAATTAAAGATCCCCAAACATGTTTTTAAAGAAGAGTTTTGATATTGTTGCAAAAAGTAAGTGGCATGGAATTTTTTGGATAATGCATATGTTTGTTTTGAACTATTTCTCATGAAACTTATGAAGTTATGTACATATGTTTTCATCCATAATGATGAGTTTAATTAAGAGAATGCTTGATAAAAATCCCTCTCCTTTATGTTATCTTTAATTTCAAGTATTGTAGATTATTTAAATGCATGAATTTTCTTAAAGAAAACTAGTGAGTGAATCCTTTACCAATGACCATAGAATGACATGGTTTGCGACACTTTGAGAGAGGTTTTTTAAATGAAAAATGTTTATCGTGTCAAATTAACAATTCCTATGGGTTTTGAACAATGTAAGCATAATATGATCACCTAATGATTATACTATTGAAATGAGAGTGTTTTTTTTTATGAATTCAAATAAAAACCTATTACCTATTACATGACTCTCTCTCACTTGATGTTTAAAAGTTATGGGTGGTTATTAATATGATAATAAGTGAAAAGGGTTGTAGATATG
Source organism: Capsicum annuum (assembly GCF_002878395.1). Classification (NCBI taxonomy): domain Eukaryota; kingdom Viridiplantae; phylum Streptophyta; class Magnoliopsida; order Solanales; family Solanaceae; genus Capsicum; species Capsicum annuum. The sequence continues at coordinate 148,619,895 of NC_061111.1, forward strand.
ATGTGATGTGATTTGATTGACTTGCAAGTCAGGGTATGATGATGCCTGGTGATTATATGCCCTTACCAAGATACATTTTAAATATTTTGATTGTATGAAGCATTTTTGTTTTAAAGAACTATAAATTGGGCTTAAGAGAGCTAGTTGGTCACCCAAAGAGGCATTTGAATATAAGGGCTCATCGCTGGAAATCGTAGTTGCCAATGTGGGACTTATGATATTGTATCCTACATGGAAGGATAATAAAATAATTAGGAAATCTCATATGAGGGGATTCCTGCGGTGTACTCACATGGGGGTATCACCAGCTTCAATCCTGGCGGCTACTTGGATTGGGGGATTGGCCGCCGAGTCAAGGGCGGATTCCATATAACCCGTGGAATTACAAAATTATAAGGTGTACCGATTAACTTAGAAGAATAACAAAGAGTGAGTCAAGGTTGTCAAGAATTAATTTGAAATTATTAAATATGCCCATGTATTTTTACTTATATAATGTTCATTGTTATCGTGAAATGCTCTCACTTATTTTGTATAAATGAATGATATTTTGGGTTGTTTCACATACCAGTACATTTGTATTGACCCCTCATATTTCAGGATCTGAGGCACAGTCCTGGGGTCCCATTCAGCAGTAGACTTGTGTGTCAGAAGTTATAGTTGGTGAGCCTTCTCTATTCCAGAAGGCTTGGTCATTAAATTTTGTTATTTCTTTTGTTTTACGGTTTGACTAGGGGCCTTGTCCCAGTTCTAGACAAGATATTGGCTTTGATGTATTAGAGATTTAGCAGACTGATGTTAGATAGTGTTAGAGATTTATGGATTTCATTCTAAATTTGTTCAATTGAATTATAATATTGACCATGATCGTATTGTTGTATATTTCTGCATTTCCTTTTATAGTATATGAATGTGCGTATGATTGCCAGATAGTGAAGGGCGCTCCGGCCATCATGGTTAGGGATGCTCATTGTGGCTAGTGTCTTGGCTCGGGTCTTGACAAACTTGGTATTAGAGAACGGTTCATGGTCCCAGGGTATCTGCAAAATCGTATCGGGTAGAGTCCTGTTTATGGGTGTATAACGCGCCACACTTATAAGGAGAAAACTACTAGGCGTTTAGGAATGTCTCTCTTTCTTTCATGATTTAGTTCATGCCATAGAGTCTAAATGTCCTCTAACCCACACTTCCTATATTTTAGAAAAATTTATCATGCCGCCTCATAGATCCAATGAACAAAACACCCAAGCTGAGGAGGTCCGTACTACTCAAGGAATACGGATCCATAATAGAGCTCGTACCCCAGAATATATTCCTACTCTAGGAGTTCTGACTAGTCCACCTTGGGCTCCCTAAATGGGTGCTAACCATCCCCAGACCCTCAGAGAGAAGTCTCAAATACTAAGTTCCGACAGTGCATTCATATGATAGCTCAGTTGGTGGCCTCTCAGACCTGACGATCTGAAGATGTGGGTTCTTTGTTTGGTTTATCTGAGGTTACATGGGTTGGCTAATTCATGAGGCTGAACCCACCTATGTTTACTAGCGTGAAGGTTGAGGAGGACCCTCAAGGTTTCATTGATGAACTAGAGAAGATTTTTAGAGTTATGCACGTGAATGAAGTTGAAGGGGTTGAATTAGCATCCTATCAATTGAAGGATGTAGCCAATCAGTGGTAAAATGAATAGGAGGATTCGAAGGGTAGTGATGCTAAGCCTTCTGTGTAGGGTGAGTTTATGGAAGCTTTCTTAGACCATTTCTTTTCCTAGGAATTGAGGGAGTCAAAAGCTAAAGAATTCATGAATTTGAAATAAGGGAAAATGAGTGTCAAGGAGTACACCCTGAAGTTTGACCAATTATCCTGTTATGCTCCAAAATTGGCGGGTAATATGAGATCTCACATGAGGAAGTTTACATTCGGTCTCTTAGATGATCTGGTGTTGGAATGCAAGGGAGCAATGCTGAATAGAGATATGGATTTATCCAGGTTGTCCGTTCATATATAGCAAATTAAAGAGTAGAAGAAACGGCTGACAGAGGCAAGGGAGAAAGAGAGGCAGGCCAAGAGGGCCAGATCTTCATATTAGAATAACAGTCAGCATCAGGATGGTAATTAGGGTAATAAGTGGTAAGAAAAAGTTTTAGAGTAATGCTCTATCTTTGTTAATGCTCCAGCGCCCAGACCTCCAGCTGATCGGCGGTTCCAGAATTTTTAGCCTAACAGTGGGGAGGGAGTGCAGGGTAATCAGTCCTAGGAGAGTGCGGCTGAGTCATTCAGGTCATACCCTTATGTGGCAGTCATGTAAAGAATCATCCAGGGAGATGATTTTTCAATGTTCAGCTTGGGCACCTTTAGAGGGACTGTCCCTCAAGAAAGAATGTTGGAGGGGCTAATTACCAAGCTAATCCCGCAGCACCACCACCACCCAAGGTTACCACTTCGGCTACCAGAGGTAGTAACCACTGGTTTTATACTCTACCCAATCACCAGGATGCAGAGGCTTCACCAGATATGGTCACGAGTATGTTACAGATTTTCTCCCATGATGTGTATGTGTTACTTGATCCCGGGTCTACCTTGTCTTATGTGGCCATGAGTTTTTTTTTGGACATAAAATATTCCTGAAACTTTCTTTGTTTCCACTCCTATTGGTGACTCTATTGTGGCTAGAAGGGTTTATAGAAATTGTGTGGTGTCTATCTGTAATCATGATACTGTGGCAGACCTTATAGAGCTTGATATGGTTGACTTTGATGCTATTTTAGGAATGGACTGGCTCCTTTCATGTTATGTCACACTAGACTATAGAACCCAAAAAGTCACTTTTTCTTTTCTGAATGAACTAGTGATAGAGTGGGAGGAGTATTCTTTAATATCTAGGGGGAAGTTCGTATCTTACCTCAGATCCCACAAAATCATATCTAAGGGCTATTTGTATCATCTTATTCAGGTCAAAGACTCTAGTACTGAAAGTCCTTCCCACTATTCTGTTCTGGTAGTTAATGAATTTCTAAAAGTTTTTCCTGATGATCTCCCAGGGATACTACCTGATAGGGAGATAGAATTTGGTATTGACCTATTGTTGGACACTCGTCCTATTTATATTCTGCCATATCGAATGGATCCAGCTAAATTGAAAGAGTTGAAAGAACAGTTAAAAGACCTTCTAGACAAGGGTTTTACTAACCCTAGTGTTTCTCCCTGGGGTGCACCTGCACTCTTCGTGCGTAAGAAAGACGACTCCTTCCATATATGTATAGACTACCATCAGCTCAATAAGGTAACTGTTAAAAACAAGTACCCTCTTTCCAGAATCGATGATTTATTTGATCAACTCCAAGGTGCCAAATATTTCTCGAAAATAGACCTTCATTCGGGGTATCATCATTTGAAGGTTAGGGAGGCTGACATTCCCAAAATAGCTTTCCAAACCTGATATGGCCATTATGAATTCTTAGTTATGTCCTTCAGACTGACTAACACCCTTGCAGCTTTTATGGACCTAATGAATAGGGTGTTTCGTCAGTTTCTAGACCTGCTCATCATAGTTTTCATTGGCAACATCTTAGTTTACTCTAAGAGTGAGGAGAAGCATGCCACCCACCTCTGAATCATCCTTCAGACCCTCAAAGATCATGAATTATATGCAAAATTCTCCAAAGGTGAATTCTGGCTTAATGTTATTGCTTTCTTGGGGCATATTGTGTCTAGTGAGAGGATTAAGGTTAATCCCCAATAGATTGAAGCAGTGACAAAATGGCCCAGGACCACGACTCTAACCGATATCCGAAGCTTCTTAGTTTTGACAGGGTATTATAGAAGATTTGTAGAGAGTTTTTCCTCCATATCTACTCCACTTTACCAAATTAACCCAAAAAAAGGTGAAATCTTGTGGTACGACTCTTGTGAAAGTAGTTTTAGGAAATTGAAAGATAAGTTGACTACCGCACCAGTTTTGACTCTTTCTGATGGTATAAAGGGTTTTGTTGTGTATTGTGATGCGTCCCCGGTTGGACTTGGGTTTGTGCTTATGCAGCATGGTAAAGTGGTAGCTTATGCATCTAGGGAGTTGAAGGTGCACGAGCGAAATTACCCCACCAATGACTTGGAGTTAGCAGCTGTGGTGTTTGCACTTAAAATCTGGTGGCACTATCTGTAAGAACCCAAAATCTGATCCCAAGACATCACACAGTGCTTAAGACTATGAGTAGCCTTAAGCTAACAATGCCTTCCTTCTACTAGATAAACAACAACAATATGCCCACTATATTCCCACAAAGTGAGGTATGGGGAGGGTAAGATATACGCAGTCCATACCACTACATCCGAAGATGTAGAGAGGTTGTTTCTGATAGACCCCCAGCTCAAGATGGGGAATAGTACACCAAGATCATAAAGAAACATGTAACAGGAAAAGATAGCATACAGAAACAAGACGTAATACAGATAATTATCAGAGAAGTACGAGCAATTCGAAATAAGAAATAAGCACTAGGACACCACCTAGTAGAAACCTATATTCACAAACCAAAGGCTCTTCCCCAAGGACACAGTCCTAGTAACATACACTCATCCACCCCACCCAAACTCACCTAGATAAAGGCCCCTACTCAAGGACACAGTCCTAGGATTACTGCCCAACTACCTAATCGGTCTCCTAACACCTTGACACAATCCACACACTCACCCTAATTCGCGACTTCCACACCTTCCTATCTAGGGTCATGTCCTCAGTAAGCTCCAGTTGCTTCATGTCATGTCTAATCACCTCCCTCTAGTACTTCTTTGGCCTACCTCTACTTCTCCTAAAGCCATCCAAATCTAGCCTCTCACACCTTCGAACTAGGGTATCCATACCCCTCCTCATCACATGCCCAAACTATCTCAACCTTCTTTCTCGCATCTTATCCTCTACCGATGCCACTCCCACCTTCTCTCGGATCATCTTATTCCTAAATATATCCCCTCTAGTAATTCCACACATCTAATGCAACATTCTCATTTTCGCCACCTTCAATCTTTGGATGTGAGAGTACTTGACTGGCCAACACTTTGCTCCATACAGCATGGCTGGATGGACTGCCACTCTGTAGAATTTGCCTTTAAGTTTAAGGGGAACCTTCTTATCAATCAGCACTACATCGTCCGCAAATAACATACACCAAGGAACCTCACCTTAAATACTCCGCGTCAACACATCCATTACAAATGCAAAAAGGAAAAGGGATAATAGTCAATCCTTGATACAATCCCGTCTAGACGAGAAAATGCCTTGAGTCACCTTCTGCCGTCCTCACCTAAGTCTTCCCTCCATCGTACATGTCCTTAATAGCTCTGATGTATGCCACCAGAATATTTTTCACCTCCAAGCATCCCCAAAGAACCTCTATAAGGACTTTTTCATACGCCTTCTCCAAGTCGATGAACACCATGTGCAAATCCCTTTTCATTTCCCTATACTACTCTACCAATATTATTACCAGGTGGATTACCTCGGTCATTGAGTGACCCAGTATAAAGCCAAACTGATTCTCCAAATGGACACGACCCTCCTCAATCTCTGCTCGACCACCCTCTCCCAAATCTCCATAGTGTGACTCAACAGCTTAATACCCCTATAGTTGTTGCAACTCTAAACATCGCCTTTGTTTTTGTATAACAGGATCATCATACTCTATCTCCAATCCTCAGGAATTCTCGCATTCCTAAAAATGATGTTAAACAAATTAGTCAACCACCTTAATCCCACACCACCAACATACTTCCAAAAATCCACTGAAATATCGTCCGGCCCCATCGCCCTACCCCTCTGCGTCCTACGAATAGCCTCTCTGACCTCCTCAATGTTAAAATGTCTACAGTAACTGAAGTCATGGATTTCCTTCGAGTGCTCCAGCTCCCCTAACAAAATGTCTCTGTCCCTCTCTTCATTTAAAAGTCTATGAAAATACTCCTGCCATCTCTTCTTGATGTAAAATCCTCCACCAAAACTCTTCCGTTCTCCCCCTTAATACACTTCACTTGATCGAGGTCCTGACCCCTCCTCTACCTAGCCTTAGCAAGCCTATACAACATTTTTTCCTTGCCTTTCTCCTTTAACCCCGCATACAAGATCTCAAATGCTGCTGTCTTAGCAGTCGTAACTTCTAACTTAGACTCTTTCCTTGTCACTTTGTAAGCCTTCCTATTTACCCACTTCTCCTCTTCATCTTTACTCTCAATCATCTTACCATATGCCCCCTTCTTAGTCTTCACTTTCTTTTTAACTTCTTTATTCCACCACGAGTCCCCCTTGTGTCGGCCTACCCGACCCCTTAAAACACCCAACACCTCTCTAGCTGTCTCCTTGATGCATCTGGTAGCCTTATCCCACATACCATCCACGTACCCCTACACTCCCACACCCCCATTCCTGGCACCTTCTCCCTTATCTCCAGCACAGTGACCGACGTTAAGCCACCCCACTTAATTCTAGGTTGACCTTCTCTGACCCTACTCTTCCTGCTCTTCTTAATCAACAAGTCCATCACTAGAAGACTGTGCTAAGTTGAAAGATGCTCACTCGAAATGACTTTAAAGTCCTTACATAAAACCTTATCCCTCTTCCTAAGCACCAGAAAGTCAATCTGAATCTTGGCTAAAGCGCTTAGGAAGGTAATCAGGTAATATAGATATAAATCTCATAATCAAGGTAATATAGACATAAAAGTTATACTGAATGTGGATATTACTTGAAATAACTATGAATAATATAAATATAATGTATGAAACATCAATACTAAATAAGCTGAATCACAGCTAGTAGTCTGACAAACCTCTACTACTATCATCTAGGAAGTCACTGGGACAAACCCCCAACTAACTCAAACTGTCTGAAAAGAATACTAGATCATGTAAACTGATAAGCTGAAAAATCTGAGTGAATAAGTCCCCAAACTATGAGGACTCACTGACTGTAAGATGTAGATGGAGATGCTCAGACTACTCATGCTGCTGATACTGAGCACCTAAACCTACATTATGAGGCAATATAGCACATAGACATATATGTGGATCAGTACTTTGAGGATGTACTAAGTATATGGGGGTGAAATGCATAAGTAAAACATTATCTCATCATCATAATTTATAAAACAATGCATGCTAAATGTAAATGACTCACATAAGCTGGAATATCTAAAATACTGAGATCAACAACAACAACAACAACAACAAACCCAGTGTATTCCCACTTAGTGGGGTCTGGGGGGGGTAAGATGTACGCAGTCCATACCTCTACCTCTGATGAAGTAGAAAGGCTGTTTCCGAAAGACTCCCGGCTCAAGTCACGAGATATCACACAAACACATAGTACAGCACAGAAGCAGATGACGTAACATAGATACGGCACCCATAAGGAATATAAAACAGAGTAAAGCAGGAATGCAGGAATATAAAGCAGAGGAAAGCACACATATTCGTAATAAACATGGAACACGGGACACGGACATTGAATACGGAATCATAACAGGAATACACCCCCACCAATTAATTCCCTACACTAGCGACCCGAACTGGCCCTAAAATACTGAGATCATGAATAATAAATTAATCATACTTTATAAATCTAGTGAGTCATAACATTTAGTTTTGAAAACTGTATTTGTAGTCTATCTGTAAATATACTAAGTGTAGAAAGAGCTCACTTCTAAAATCTGAAATCTAAAAGCTCTGTAACTATTATCCATCTGTAAAGCATAATCTGAGTAAACTATGAGCCTTTACACTTAGTTTTTTTTTTGAAAATCTTTACTATTAAACTGTAGGGGTAACACTTTATCTTAAAGAAATTATTTCAAAGCTTTTCTTTACTAGTAGGGAGGTTCTTCTAACCGACATAAACCATGTGAGCTAACATGGATTCCAACGTCTAATCCTCCTAAGGAAGAAACCTCACATTAGGGAGAGGTGTCATACTCTTGCCAGGGAGTATAACCTGAGCTAAGTGATCACATCTGTAACTATCATCCACATAGAAGTGGGAATAATTTGATAATCTGTACCTACATTGGCTATGAAATTCTGTAGAAGTAGGATGTGCTAAACCTACACTCTCGCTCGGTGCTAATTACTAATCCCCTTTTTATTTGCTATGCTCATTTTGTTGGAAATCCACTTTAAAACTAGCATAAGGGTTTATCTAAAACCAATTATGCATTTATATGACAAAATCTATAAATAAAGCTGATCTGAACTTTGTAATCTGTAATAATTTGAAAAGTGGATTCCAAAACTTATCTGATGATCGAAAGATCAAAGATTTATTGAAAATCTGTAAATAATTTGGTAATAGGATGCTTAATGCATCATATTTCTTGAAATAATAATATTCAATCTTGGGGTAATAACCCATACTTCAATCTCATGTCAAAATATCATAATAATCATGCTTGATATTGAAAACAATGATAATTCATACTACAATAGGCATGAAAATAGACATGCAATTCAACTTCTAAAATACTTGAAACCTAAAAATAGTGCAAGGTACAACAATGGGTTTGAACCCTTATTCAAATCTCAAGAATAATCATTCAAAATCATATGAATTTTAAATAAAAACTTGGTTTTGGGCACAAGGATGGATGAAGTTCCTTGTTCATAAAATCCACATACCTTGATAGATGGTTAGATAGAGAAACCTGAATTATTGATTCCTATTTGAGTTCTTGGAGATGGATTCTTGCTTATCTTACCTTGGAAATCCTCAATCTTAAGCTTTCTTGGAGAATCAATGGAGGATTTTGATTTCTTGGAGAAAAGGTTTTAGAGCTCTAGGGTTTTACTTTTGAAGAGAATGATGAATAATGAGCACAAATTGCTTTGAATATGATTAATCTTATGTTTTGGATGGATTGGGGCCTAGGGGATTTACCAAAATACCCTTTTTAAACTTCTAAGTGGAACTGAAAAATGTAACATTTTCCAGATTTGGCTGGCCACAGCGACGTGCCACTATATCGATGGCTCACTGGAAAATAATAAATGGGAATCGGGCTTTCTCTATGATGCGGAGCTATCGCGGTGCTCTATAGTTTTTCCATTTTGGCCACTGGCGCAATACTAGAAATTGATAACTGGGAATTGGCCCTCTCCACGATTTGCCAATATCACGTCGATCTACTAGAATGGGACAATTGGGAATTTAGGCTTCTCACGATGCGTGGCTATCGCGGAGGGCCACTGGAGTTTGACAATTATCATTTTACCCTCATCCGTGATGTGCCGAGTGCCCAGATGGCGCACTATCAACTTAAAAATGCTCTAACTCCTCAACCAAGTGTCGAAATTGGGAGATTTGGTATCGATGAAAAGCTTATTCAATTTCCACACAATAGGAGGTCTAAATCTGAAAAATTCCATGCGAAATAAATATTCTTCATTTTGGAAGCTATTTCTTAACATTCTAGAAATAAATTTAAGCTAGGAAAAGTGTGGGGTATTACAATATCTCCCCCTAGGGAACATTCGTCCTCGAATGTGGCTAGTTAAGCTAAAAATACAGAGGAATTTGAGGCGATAAGCTACCATGAACAACTAAAATAAACTGAATGATTGAATCTCAATTAAAATAAGCTACTGAATTGATATGAGAGTGCCTGAATTCTTACGAAGATAACTATATAGCTGAATCTGAAACTGGAAAAGAACTGAATGAAGGAAGACTATTACCTTCGGCTGAATCTAAGTTTGTGGAGAAGAGATGAGGATACTTGGTACATATGTCTGCTTCTGCTTCCTAAATAGCACCCTCAACGAACTGATTTTGCCACAGAACTTTGACCAAGGGAAATTCTTTGTTCCTTAGTCTACGAATCTGATGATCAAGAATCTCTATAGGGACTTCTTCGTAAGAAAGTCTATTCTAAATATCAGTACTTTCTAGAGGAACTATAAAAACTGAATCATCCATGCACTTTTTCAACAAAGACACATAAAATACTGGATGAACTGAGGAATACTGGATGAACTGAGGATAAGACTGTGGGTAGCTCAAGCTCATATGCCACCTTCCCAACATAACTTAAAATACGAAAGGGACCAACATTATAAGGACTAAACTTACCCTTCTTGACAAATCTCTTCACACCTTTCATGGGTGAAACTTTTAAGTACACAAGATCTTCAACCTCTAACTCAAGATCTCTTCTTCTTACGTCTGCATTAGATTTCTAATGACTTTCGGCTACTTTTAATCTCTCTCCAATAAACTAAACTTTCTCGATGGACTCAAACACCATGTTTGGCCTAATCAAAGCGGCATCACCCGCTTCAAACCAACCAAATAACGATCTACATTCCCGCCCATAAAGAGCCTCAAATGGGGCCATCTGAATACTAGCATGACAATTGTTATTATAAGCAAACTCAATCAATGGAAAATGCTCATCCCAACTACCTTTGAAATCAAGAGCACATGCCCTCAAAATATCTTCTAGAGTTTGAATGGTCCTCTCTGCCTGACATCTGTCTACGGATGAAAGGCTGAACTATGATTAATTTGGGTACCAAGACCCTTCTAAAAGGCTCTCCAAAATTGAGAGGTAAACTAAGTACCCCTATCTGAGATGATGGATGAAAAAACTCTGTGCAACCTAACTATCTCTTAGAATACAACTTGGCATAATATTCAGTCGGGTAAGATGTGTAAACTGGTAAGAAATGCACTTACTTTGTTAATCTATCTACAATAATGCAAATTGAGTCATGCTGAAGATGAAAATGGGGGTAAACCAGTCATAAAATCCATATTTACCTCTTCCTACTTCCAAGTGGGGACGCAAAACTCTTACAATGCACCACCAGGTCTTTGGTGCCCTACCTTAACCTGTTGATAAGTTGCGCACTTCTCTACGTACTCTTCTATATATCTTTTCATACTACTCCACTAATCGATTTCCCGTAAGTCACAGTACATCTTAGTGGCTCTGGATGGATAGAATAACATGGACCATGCACTTTTGCTATAATTCGCTGCCTTAAATCATCAACACAAGGCATACACAATCTACTATGGTATCTTAACAGACTATTTCCCCCTTGGGAGAAAACCTCTACCTTTTGGTCTTTAACCGACTCCTTCAGTTTGACCAAACTAGGATCCTTATCTTGCTTCTCCTTCACTTCTGAAACTAGGAAAGATTCAAAACTACTTTGAATCCAAATATTCCTTTCAGTTGAGTCAACCAACCTAACACCCAATCTAGCTAATCAGTGAAATTCTTGAACTAACTCTTTATTATCACTCTCTACATGGGCAACACCATCCATAGATAGTCTACTAAGGGTATCTACCACTACTTTGGCCTTGCCCAAATGGTACAACACACTAATATCATAATCTTTCAAAAACTCTAACCACCTTCTCTGACATAGATTCAAATCCCTCTGAGTAAACACATAGTGCAAGCTTTTATAATCTGTGATCACATTAACATGCACACCATACAAATAATGTCTCTAGAATTTCAAAGCAACCACAACAGCAGCTAACTCAACGTCATGGGTTAGGGCTTAAGTTGTCTAGAGGCATAGGCTGTGAACTTACCTCTCTGCATCAAGACACAACCAAAACCAACTCTGGAGGCATTACAATAAACCACAAAACCATTTGTACCATTAGGCTATGCTAAAACTGGAGCTGAAGTAAGTCAAGTCTTCAACTCTTAAAAACTCTTCTGACAGGAATCTGACTACTGAAACTTAACTTTCTTTTAGGTCAATCTAGATATAGGAGATGCAATAGATGAGAAACCCTTAACAAA
>NC_061111.1:148631799-148670811 GCF_002878395.1 Capsicum annuum
GAAATAGGTCTAGTCCAATTCCTTATGGCTTTTATATTTTGGGGATCAACTCTAATACCATCACTGGAAATGATATGACCAAGGAAAGTGTAATACCCATGCTTTTTCTTAGCTTGAAAATTATCTCAAGGATATTAGAATTTGCTTTGAAATAAGAATTCATTCTTATACACGTGGTATTTCATAATTTTCACTTCCTATCACCTGGGAAATTGAGTAAGGTTTCCATTGATATATAATTAAACCAAATCTGACACCTGGGCAAAGAGTTAGGTCATTTTTAGTGAGACAGTGTTTGACCTGAGCCTTCAGCGCATCGCGGAGATAGCTCAAATAGAAATTGTTAATTTTCAGTGTTGCTCCGTGATAATGGTGTGTCGTGCCAAACTTTTGGGTTGTAGACAAGGTGGCAACACGATAGCTACACATCGCGCTATCGTGCAGTTTTCCAATTGTCAATTTCCAGTGACATACATAACGCCGCATCGTGCCAAGGGTCCAATTCGGGAAATTTTACTAAATATCAAATTATGTGTCCAGGGTTAAAATGGTTAATTCGCACCCCTATATAAGCTTCCAAACACAGGATTTAGCCCTTATTCATCCAAAATATTAATGTTTTTCTCAAATACTCTTAAGAACTCAAGCTAGGGTTTTCATAGAAGGTCCAATTTCAAGAAGGTTTCACCTTTAATCTTCACGAATTCATCCATGAAGTCTAAGAATCCCTTTTCTAAACTCAAGTTATGGATTTTCTATATATTTTCATGTTTTGGCTGCTCATGTTCATGTTTGATAGATGTGAAATTAGACTGTGGTAATGATCTGATTTTTAAACTGAGGATTAGGCTGACACTATATCTAAGACTGTAGTAGAGACTACAACTAAATTTTTAATTGAGACTCATACTGGGACTAAATGCTGGTTTCTGATAATTGAGGTTTAGATTGGTACTGAAGTACCAAATTTTGAAGGCTAAGTAATTGATAACTGTCTTAGTCATTTACTGAATATTAATTACTGAACTAATGTTGTAACTGATGCCCAAGGGATAGAACATTAACACCACAGATTCACTGAGAGATCTAAACTAAGGGTATACGTGATATAACCTGAGTTTGGATGATCACTAGGAGTGGAACATGAGTCATGTGGCCTGATCATACCATAAAGCATGACATGAGTACATGAGTCGTGTGCTGCATGACCTGAGTATGAAGGTTCTGTATTCATGGGAAATGATCCGTACTATTGAGTAAACTGGAACTCCTTATACTAGGAACTGGAAACATATATGATTCTTTGGAAGGTGAGTAAATGTAAGTTGTGTTCATGGAACATGATTTGTACCACGAAGTAAAATGGGACTTGTATGATTTCAGTAATGTGTATAAATATGTGCGATGATCATGGAGCTGACAGGTAGGACATGAATAGATACCATGATACTTGATGGGTTTTAAGGATCTGTAATACTATTCTGAGGTGGTCTGTTGATTATGTTTACTATAGGAATAGACGAGGATGTCATCTATGAAGACTATGATGAACATGTCCAAGTACTACATGAACACATGGTTCATCAAGTCCATGAAGGCTGCTGGGGAATTGGTAAAACCAAAGGACATGACTAAGAATTCAAAGTGACCGTACCAAGTTCAAAAAGTTGTTCTTGAAATATCACATTCTCTAACCCTGGGTTGATGATAGCCTGATCTGAGGTCTATCTTAGAGAAATAGCTGGCACCCTAAAGTTGACCAAATAAGTCATTGATTCTGGAAAGTGGATACCTGTTCGTAACCTTGACTTTATTGAACTGACAGTAGTCTATACATATCATAAGAGAGCTGTCTCTCTTTCGCACGAATAAAACTGGTGCACCCCATGGAGAAACATTGGGCCTGATAAATCCCTTATCTAAGAGATCCTTCAACTGTTCTTTTAGTTCTCTAAGTTCTGCTGGTGCCATTCTGTATGGCAAAATAGATAAAGGCTGAGTATCTAAAAAAAGATCAATATCGAAGTCTATTTTTTCAGGAGGAACTCCAAAAAAATCTTTGGGAAACACATTTAAATATGCATTTACTACTGAAACTGATTCAAGACTGGGAGTTCTGGAATTAGAATCCTTAACTCAAACACGATGATAGACACATCTCTTAGATATCATTTTCCTAGCACGTAGGTAGGAAACAAGCTGACCTCTGAATACTAAAATACTACCCCCCACTCTAGGAAGGGTTTATTCAAAAACTAAAATTGTACTATAACCGACTGTGGCATAGTAGGAATGAAGACAATCTATGCCGATAATGACATCAAAATCTGTCATCTCTAATTCGACTAAGTCTGCTGAAGTGACTTTCTCAATTACCATGGTTGGACAATTCCTTTATACCTGTCGGGCTATGATGGTTTTACCCACTGGGGCAGAGACTAAAAAGGGCTCTGCTAGAATTTTGGGATTGACTCCAAAATCAACTACTATATAAGGAGTAACAAAAGACAAAGAAGCTGATGGATCTAGCAAAGTGTAAATATGTAAGTGAAATATCTAATGTACTAGTAACCATATCAAGAGAATTTTCCTGATCCTGTTGAGATTGGAGAACATAGAGTCTATTTGGGCGTTGCCTTCTGGTACTAGTGGAAGTGGCACTCTTTTGATTCGGGCGACCAGACTGAGCTGAGGAATGGTTACGCTGACCCTGAAAACCTAAGTGGGGACAATCTCTAACTCTATGGCCTGGCTTGCCACATCCAAAATAGACTTCATTTCTAGATCTACAAATACCCTGATGGTTCTTACCATAAGTCTAACAAGGGGATGGGTTTGGGCACTACTAATACTACCCTGAGGTTTAGGGCCTAGAGCCCTATCCCTGTTGTCGTCTCTGAATTTTGGCACTGGAGAACTGGCTAAAAAAGAGTCAGGGACATTAGCCTGCTGATTGCTCTGAGCTACTATTGAGTAAGATAAAGTGAGGCAGTCAGTTCTGAATTCGCTATGAAACGCATGCTCGTCCAAGGAATTTGCCTGAATAGGCGAAGGTACTGACTGATGTTTGGTTCTTCTTATGTTAGCCTTTTTGGGAGATCGAGACATATTCTGTAATTAAAATTGAAAAATGGATCAGTCTGGGAGTCTACAGTTGAGCTTATGCCTACTGGAATGACATGAATACTGAAAGAAGGGAAATTATTCCTAAAACATCACATAGCCTCCTGTCCATAAGTGCGGTGCACAACATACCAATGCATAAGACTCTACTAGATACAGCTTTTTAGACTTTCTAGGACACTGTTGAACCTTAGGCTCTGATGCCAAGTTTGTAATGCCCCAAATCTGGTACCCAAAATGCTACATGATGCTCATGACCTCGAAAGACCACAAGCTAACCTATGACTGATATCTGTACTTGAGCACTGCATAATATACTATATAAATATAGAATAAAGGGCTGAAAGGCCATAAGGTTCACATATCTAATAAAACACAACATCTGAAAATACGGTATATCAATACCAAAACAATTGAAATAACTGTCTAAACATACTATAGTCTGAAAGTCTCTAACACTATACTGTCTGAATAAGGAGTTGATGGGACATGTCCCCAACTAACTCCAATTACTGAAATAAACTAAGTACTGTATAAGTAAAGTTATCAAATCAATATATCCTCAAATGATGAGGACTCACTACTGACTCTGACTACTGAAATTAGAATGTTACTGATGTTCTAGAGCTCGTACTTCTGAACCTATGGTATAAAACACCATAGCAGAAATGTGTCAGTATAATTGAATGTACTGGTATCCTAGTGAGGTAGGCTGAATGCAAAGGGTTCATATGCATGAACAGTACTAACTGACTATATAACATGAATGTGAGAATACATGCATGAATAAGTAACTATAACTAAATTCGTGATAATACTGACTACTGAGTCTGAATACTGATATCATGAGTTACTGATAACTGATGTAACTGATACTGAGTGACTGTATCTGATAGTCTAGATTCTAATAGAACTAGTTGAGTTTCGTACTGTACTAGGTGATTGTATCTGACAGTCTAGATTCTGCAGAACTATTTGAGTTATATTACTGAGACTAAGACTGTAACTATAGGAAGTAGTCCTTTAACCTACATGCCCCTAATAAGCTATTATAGCTGAGTTGGGGTTCAATCTGTAACCCTAATTAGAAGGGTGTCAATACAGCACCACTGGTAAGGATAAGCTGTGAGTGATCCTCATCTAGCAGGTACTCTAATAAGAATGGCGGGACCCTTAGCTAATAGGTTAAGCTATCTTATCTACCCTTATCTAGCAAGTTTGGTATCTCAACCTACGTTAGCAACGTAGTTCTGGAGCATAAGGATTACTTCTAAGAATTATACCCTTTACTCACAGGGCTCACTCGATACTGAATCCTAGTCCCATCTGAATAGATACTGAATTGAATATACTGGACTAATTGGACTGAGTTTACTGAATTACATTAACTAACAGAATATTACTAAGATCTGATAATTGATTGAGATTACTGAGATTTCTAGACTGATACTAAATTTGCTAAGTTTTCCTGAGTCATGTAACTGACTGAATTCTATTGATCATGGCTTGACTAAGATTATCATGAAACTGACACTGGCTCTAGGCACATAGCTAAATTGTCAGGTATAAGCACCCCTAGGACTCGATAGCATAAAACTGACAAGACATGATACTTCTTGAACACATGACCATAATCAATAATTCATAATACAATCACTTGGGAGTTTTATGAAGCACTTTGTTCTCATACTCTTGTACATGAATAGGAATGCATTCATATATATCATGGTTACACAATTCTAGTCTCATGGGCAATCCATCAAACAATTTTAGCACATTACAATAGTATGAGAGTTATTTTGAAACATAAGGATAAAGCATGGATTCATCATTTAGGCCCTATTGAGTCAATAAGCATAAATCTTACTCTCTTAGGCATTTTATCAAACATCTAGTATGCATAACTTAGGTCTTAAGCATGAACATCAACTTAATACATCAAGTTCTTTCATTCAACTCAATTTCATTAATTTCAATCCATACATTAACAAATTTTATGAAAACATATTAAAGCTTCCAACTTGGAAGTCGTACAATGACATAAACATGATTATAATCAATCCATAATATGGGTTTCACAATTCATGATTTTAAAATAGGATTCTTAAGCTTCATGGGGGAAAGGAACCCATGAATCAACACTAAACATACCTGGGTGGATGATTTCTTAAAGATTGGTAGAGGAAAGCTTGAATTCTTAACTTGGGACTAAACACCTAGGGTTTTTTGTTCTTAGGAATTGATCTTTGACAGAAGCCCTAATTTGGTGTTGTGGATGAATAAAGAAGTTATGAGCTTTGATCTGGTATAATTAGGGGTTAAAACAGGTGAAAAAGACCTAAATACCCTTATAAAAATAGCTTAAAATAGCTGATCGAAAGTGGCGATGGTTTGGGAGATGGTTTGGACGAAGATCCATTATTGGCTCGATGGTCCATCAGTCCATCCCATTGTACTTGGCCAGAACCTGAACCTCCTACCTCGTCTGCGATGGTTTAAAAGATGATTCATCACTAGCTCGATGGTCCGTCGGTCCTGATCATCGCACTTGACCAGAAGATAGGTTCATTGCCTTAGTCGTGATGGCTTGGGTGATGGTTCATTGCTAGATCAATGGTCCGTCGACTTGGCCTTCGCTTCTGGGCAGGTCCAATAGTTCTCTGTAAAACATCTATAACTTTTTACTCCAATACCAGATTTGGAAAAAATTGGTATCATTGGAAAGCTAATTCAATTTTCCATATGATAAAAAGTCAAAATTGGGGAACTTCTATCTGATTTAAATATTAATAATTTAGAAAGTCATCACTAACTCTTTTAGATACTAGATTTGACTTAAAGAAAGTTTGGAGTATTACACTTGGGTTGGGGGCTTACCCATCGAGTCAATGGCGGATTCCATATAGCCCGTGAAATATCATACTTATAGGGTGTACCACCTAGCTTAGAAGTAAGACAAAAAGTGAGTCGTGGTTTCAAATAAATGTTTCAAAGTCTTTGAAGTGTGCCCATGTGTTTCATATATTATATGTAAAATATTTTATAAATTGCTCTCATTTATGTTATTTATAAATATATTATTTTGGGTTGCTCTGAGTACCAGTACATCTGTATTAACCCCCTATATTTTAGGATCTTAGGCTCAGTCCTTGGGGCCTGTTAAGCCATATATTGATTGGTCCTAGATTTGCAATTGGTGAGCCTTTATTATTCCAAAAGGTCTAATGTATAAGTCATGATTATTTTATTTTAATTCATGGTCCGATTGGGGGCCTTGTCCCAGTCTTCAGATAGATATTATTTTCAATTAATAAAGATTTTGCAGACTAGTGTTAGATGTTTTTTTTATCTTTATGAACTCATTTTTGTATTCAGTAGTTAGAAATAAAAGTTGACCATGATTCCATTTTGTTATGTATTTCCACATTTTCTCTTAGTACATGAATGGTGTATATGATTGCAAGTTAGAAGAGGTGCTCAGGCCTTCATGGTTTGGGATGCTCGTTACGGCTAGGGTCCCAACTCGGGTCATGACAAACTTGATATCAGAGCACGGTTCATGATCCCAGGGTATCTGCAAAGTCATGTATAGTAGAGTCTTGCTTATGGATGTGTTATGCACCACACTTATGATCAGAAGGCTATTAGGCATTTAGGAGTTGGTTCTTATTCTTTCATACTTTAGTTCATGCTATAGCATTGTCCATAAGAAAGTTTTCCAAATTCCTTCCTTTTTCTAATTTTATGGGCAATGCCTCATTGTCGAGGCAATACAAGTCTAAGAGTCTAGCTCTCCTAGCCAGATGGTTCTCTCTTATTGAGTTATCCATAAAGTTATAAGATAGCACAAAGAATTAAGAGGATTCTATTACTATTTCAAGGTGTATTGATTCGATTATATACCTTTATCTTGATGAAATCATGCTATTCAGCCTAAGGAATGAAGTGTATTCAGTCTCTTTTTACAAAATTCTTGTTGCAGATGTCATGTATAAGGGTAATGATATATAGCAGAATGTTGGAACTATATTTCCACCCGAGTAGTAGTATATGTTATGTGTCATGACCTACCGGTAGTGAGATAGTTCAGAAGTTGGTGACATGAAGTCACCAGGTTAGAAGTCAGAGTAAGGGTGACTTTTGTATTAATAAGTAGTTTTAGTTGTTTAACCATTGATTGAGGGATAGTTTTCCATTTTATAGTAGTAGAATAATGTGGTAGCATTATTTGTAGATTGTATGGTAGTCTGTGAAGGAAGTTGAAGGATATAATCTTTATTTACTTAAATTAGGGAAGGAGCCTAGAGTGTATAGTAATAGTGGTTATAGAAATCAGTTATAGGTTGTGAATAAAAAGGGGTAGTCTAGTCAATAAATTATGGGTAGAGACTTATTGGTGTTTATGAAATTTGGTGATAGTGAGAATGTATATGTAGGTAAGTAAGTATGATGTGAGAAATTAAAATATGTTGATAAGATTGAAATGGGTTATATTATAAGGTTAAGATCGACTGTTCCAATTATGTGACTTTACCCATTTTATTGTCTTTTATTTAGTAGTTGTAAAATAGTACTATGTGAGAATGTAGGTAGTGAAATCCGAGGTGTAGTAGTAATGTCATGGAGGGCATGTGATTGTAGGTAGTAGCTAGTCAAAATGAAGTATTTTGGGTTGATTTCCCAATTTAATAGATTAGTATAGTATGTAGCATGCTTCGTTGGTGGTATATGACTTACTTTAGACTACAGGCTTGAACGTTAGATGTGAAGTATGGTGGAAAAAGTAGTAGCTTAAGATTAATGATGCGTGTTTTGTTGGAATTAATTAGTAGTCTTGATATGATGTGTGAAATGGCCTAGGTTGATAATTTATGAAAAGTTTAAGTGGTAATCATGAGGTATATGTGTACATGAGGACTAATGTTAAAATGATGAATTGTGGTTGTATCATTTAGTCGATAAGAACGTGAGTATAAAGGAATAAGTTGAACCTCAGGTAGCAGGTTGTTAGATAAAGTGTTATGTGTATAAGTGTTTGGTGTACCTAGTCTGTGTTATTGAAATTTGTAGTATGGAGACATTTGGGGAAGACTAAGGAGTTGTTGTTTGGTGTTCATTATAGTGGAATTGAGAAATATAGGTAGGCAGTGTGTACCTTTTGTATAGTTTTGTAAATTTTGTTTAAGTTGTAAGTTGTGTTAATAGAGGTGTAAAGATAGCATTCTAAGGAATTGAAGATGGAGTATTAATTGTTTATAAGTGTGGGTGTCTATGCCTATGATGATGGTAGTCGTAAGTTAATGACCTTGGGGGTTGGAGGAAATTACAATTTAGTCTCCCTGAAAGGGGGGAGGTTCTAGAAAAAATTTAGTATCTTTATATATTTATTAATGGAAGTTTGTATTCATGTTTATATTGATACCCCTTGTGATAAGAAGTGTGTATGTACTCTCATGAGAGTAGGAGTTGTAGAGTGATGGCTATAGAGGTGAGCGAAAGTTAAGAGTAGCATTTTTCGAAAAGCAAGGCCTTTAGAGTATAGTTCATCGGGGAGAGTTTAGAGTTTAAGTTTATGGTGATGTCTCATTTGCATTGAGAGTTGTGGCTACAAATTTTGATGTGAGGCTATGTCTGCAAGTCTAGGGGTGTGACTTTGGTCTAAGGGGGAGATGATGGATTAAAGTGGATCCCAAATTTTTCTTGTGGTGTCAAATTTCAAGTAAGAATCATGATAAATCAATTCTTATTCAAGCAAGCTCCTCCTACTTCAAATTGAATGGACATCCACTAATTTTTATGTATTTATATCCTGCCTATGTCAAAGGTTTGAGCTCTCTATGTAACTCATGTCATATTCTGTCCTCCAAACTAGAAGAAATAATATCCCTTAGTGATCTAATATTCAATGTATTCAAACTCTATGTTATGTTGCTCATGATCCATAAAAGTTCATGTCTCGCATAATGTGTGATTCGAAGAAACTATGCTTTCCATACGTTACCGATTCATTTTATATTGGGATTAGTCAAAGTGATAAAGTTTGTGCTAACTTATGAAAAATTTTAGTTCTTTAAATGAGGGTCAATCGCTTCAAGTGGCAAATCCTTGTCTTAGTTGTTAACTACATAAATTTTGGCTTTATGCCATATACCTCATGATATGTTCCTCCATGTTTCTCATTGTGGTCTGTCCTAAGGAAACGATGTTGTGTTTTGTTCATACCAAATGACTCTTTACTTATGATCCGGACACTTGATATATGAAGCACTTCGTGTCTATTCTATTGTGTCTTCACCTCGTGTTGCTCCTTGAGTAGTGCAATAAGTATAAGTTATGGTTTGACAAGTGTTGCTTCCATTCATGATGCTTATGATTGGGTTCCCCAATGACCCTCCTTATATTAGTATAATGGTAGTTGTGGAAGTGTAGTAGTGTGTTAGGTGGGGAAGTAGATGTTCTTGAAGGTGAAATTTTTTTTGATATGATTCTCAAGCTAAGGTTATAGGTGAAAGGGAAAGAAGGAGATGAGCTTTTGTTGTGTGAAATAGCTAAGAAGGAGAAACGTGGTGAAAATATTTGTGAGAGTGATTGAAATTGTTGGTCTTAGTGGGGAGATTCATGTAGTCGGTGTAGTAATGATTAGGCTTGAATATTCTGATTGTTGAAAATACAAACCAATGCACTGTATGGTTAGTACTCCCTGATTTAAAACTTGTGTTTGTTTGAAAGTAGTGGTAAGGTGAAGTAAATCTTCTAAAAGGTATGTGGAATATAGAGTCCCATAGCTTAAACTAGCACCTCTTTTATCCGAGTTAGGCTTCAACATAGGAGTATTATATAGTGGGACTCAAACTCGTGTGGTTAGATGTGTATTAGGAGAATTGTAAGTTGGAAATGATGAGGCATGTAATTTATTATTTGGGGCATAGACAAATAGTTTCTCTAAGTTTAAGTCTTTTTGTTGTATCTTGTAAGATGGAGAATGTTTCTATTCTTATGTCCCGTGATAATCTCATCACATGTCTTGTGCTAATTTTAATTAGGCCTAGGATTCTTAGAAATATTCATGTCTTACAAAGTTTTGATCATGTGCCATAAAAAACATGCCAAGATCATGTCGACGTCAAGTTTCATTATCTTATGTTTCGTGCTTGCACGTTTCCCTAGAGGTTATCATGAAGCTTGTTGGCTGCCTTAACATATTTTGTTGAGGAAAAATATTCAATGCAATGTTACGTTCTTTATTCTACACTTTTAGATCTTCAAAAAGTCCCTACCCATCATTCGGGGACGAATGATCCCAAGGGGGAGATAATGTAACACCCAACACTTTTGGAATAAAGTTTAAACCGTCATTCCTATATGTAATAGTTCCAAAAGCCAATAAATCCTATGCAAATTTAGTGTGTTAATCAATTATGTAGTGTGGGAATCTAGTTGGGCATGAATTGAGATCATAGAGGTCCCTTAACTCAAAGACGAGTTGAAAGCTTTCCTATCGATTGAGTTTTAGTGAGCGTCTAAACTTGGGTCAACTTCCATCGACCATAACATATTGTATATAACGAATTAGGGGGCCTACTATATATAAAATGAAAGGACATTGAGTCTTCTTTCCAACGCCACTAGTTTCGCTTTAATCCGATATCGAAGTAAAAGGTTATGCCTATTTTCCTGAAAGGTGTCAGTCTACCGAGGTGTGATGGCCAGACTGACGGACCGTCAAGCCTGACCGTCAATCTCAAAAAGTAAGGTCAATTTATGGACATTAAATTACTTTTGGAGTGACGGTCAATCACCAGAGTGACGGTTATTCACCAAAATCGTCAACCGAGGCTAAATCGTACAAAAGAGATGTTTTTAACGGGGTATTTTGGTACTTTTCCTTCCCAGAAACCCCTCACACAAATTAAATTACAACCTAAATATTATTTATTCAATCATTATCAATTATACAACATCAAAAAAATCTTTTCACTCTCAAAAATATGATCAAACTAGGGTTTCCTCCAAGAACAAGAAATTAGGAAAATTACTTCTTAAGTCCAAGATTTTCAAGAAACAAATCAAGATTTGAGTTCTACTTTTTAAACTAAGTAATCCAATGTACGTGGGGTTTTCCTAAACTACATGGGCATGATGAAATTATTTCAATAACTTTTAAATGTTGAGAAAGTATGGATTTACGAAAGGATATTGAAATTTCAACTACAATTATGCATTGTGAATCTTATTTGATAATAAAGTTTTGATCTAGAGGCCTTACCCCTTAAACTTAATTATTGTTAATATATACATATATATATATATATATATATATATATGTACTCATATAGTTTGACGTTTGAAACTTGAATTTAGAGCATGAATAATTTTAATCCCTCTCTTGTTATAAAGCCCCTTGTGTTCATATGTTATGAATTGTTCGATTTCATATTGAAAAGCATTTTACAAATGTATTTACTATTGTTTAAGACTTGATTTTGATTATGAATTTAAGGGAGAGTTTTTTTCTTGTTTAGATGAATAAGAAGTGATGATTTTAAAGAGTTGCATAATTTGTCAAAAAATACTTGACCACTACATGTTTGTTGAAATGTTGAAAAGAGAGAGTCTTTGCATAGTTTGGAATATGTTCTGAAATATGAATCCTCTTGTACCGTTTGAATGATTCGGTGGTCCAAACACTTTATTTTGAATAAAAGTATGGTAACATGATACTATATGTCTTAGACAAATGACTTGCAAGTCTTGGTATGATGATACCAAAATAAGATAATGCCATAATAGACTTAGAACAGAATAGAAGTCAGATTTAAATTAAATTTTT
The DNA here is from genome assembly GCF_002878395.1 of Capsicum annuum. Classification (NCBI taxonomy): domain Eukaryota; kingdom Viridiplantae; phylum Streptophyta; class Magnoliopsida; order Solanales; family Solanaceae; genus Capsicum; species Capsicum annuum. The sequence goes on from NC_061111.1 coordinate 148,643,753, forward strand.
AAAATTTGAGTTTTGAAAGATGCATGTTCAGAAAAAGTTAAAAATGGGCTTAAGAGATGTTAGGTGGTTACCTGAAGAAGGAACGAGTTCAGAAAACTCATCGCCCAGAACTATGTTTGCCGATACGGGTTATTATGTCCCCCAGAGAGATTATACGCTAGCCTAGTGCCCCATTGCATATCAGACTCAGACACTCCAACCCTTGCAGTAAACTTGGGTTGGGGGCTTACCCGTCGAGTCAATGACAGATTCCATATAGCCCGTGGAATATCAGACTTGTAGGGTGTACCACCTAGCTCAAAAGTAAGACAAAGAGTGAGTCGTGGTTTCAAAGAAATATTTCAAAGTCTTTGAAGTGTTCCCATGTGTTTTCATATATTATATGTAAAATGTTTTATAAATTTCTCTCACTTATGTTATATATAAATATATTATTTTGGATTTCTCTACATACCAGTACATCTGTATTGACCCCCTATATTTTAGGATCTTAGGCGCCATAGATTGATTGGTCCGAGATTTGCAGTTGGTAAGCCTCTTTTATTCCGGAAGGTCTAATGTATAAGTCATTGTTATTTTATTTTAATTCATGGTCTCACTGGGGGCCTTGTCCCAGTCTTCAGATAGAGGCTATTTTCAGTTAATAGAGATTTCGCAGACTAGTGTTAGATGATTTGTTTATCTTTATGAACTCAATTCTGTATTCAGTAGTTTGAAATAAAAGTTGACCATGATTCCATTTTGTTATGTATTTCCATATTTTATCTTAGTACATAAATGGGGTATATGATTGCAAGTTAGAAGGGGCGCTCGAGCCTTCAAGGTTCGGGATGCTCGTTACAGCTAAGCCCCTGGTTGGGTCATGACATCATGACCTTAAAGTATCGATATTTAGATTGATTCATGAGCAGGAATTTCAGTAGGTTTTTTCAAATAAGTTTTGGATTTTTTAGACCTCGTCTAGACCATGTCTGAGTGACCAAAATAGTGAGTCGATGCAATCTCGATGCATCGTGTCATCCCACGCGTCGACCAATAATTTTTCCCTCAGATCCGTGAAAATTCTAGTGAAATAATGCAGACTTGACGCGATGCATTATCCATCACGTCGATACCAATGACACAACACGTTGGTCTACATGTCGGTAATTTGGTTTTCAGTCATTAAAAGTCGCGTCCTCAGGGGTATTAAGGTCTTTTTCCCACACCTATCAGCCTTAAAACACAAGATTAAACCCCTTTAGAGGCTAAATCCATTCACTATTCTCAAACTTCTCAAGAACAGAAACCCTAGGTAATCTAAATTCAAAAGCCAAAGATCAAGATTTCACAATTGTTCTTCAAGAATTTAGCAACCAAGGTATGTGAAGTGTTCATCCAAGGGTTTCTTCCACCCTCGTAGTCCAATAAACTCTTTTAAAATTTAAGTAGCTTGATTTCTTGTTTTCCATGATTTGAAATCAAAGTGTATTCATGATTATTGCTATAATTAGGTTTCTATTTCATGATTTATTACATGATTGATGTAGAATTACTTGATGTGTGTGATTTATCATGTGAATTCATTTTGAAACCCATGGAATTGTAAATTTGGAAATTGAATCATGATGCTCACATGTTGTTTCGTATTATGTGCATATACTATGCCATCCAAGTGTTTGATGAATTGCTCATGTGAATATAATAATAAGATTATATCATGCTTGTATGTATACTATTTCATGCCATGCAAGTGTTTGATAAAATGCCTATATAGATGCATTATGAACAAGTGTGCATTTTTATGCTATGCAAGATCATGTGAAGCTTTACTTTTAATGCTATCGAGTCCTGGGGGTATTTATACCCAACAATTAAGTTTTTTACCTAGAGCCAGTTTTACTTACAGAATAATCTCATTCACGTCATGATCAGTAGTACTCTCAGTCAGTTACAGGGCTCAGGAGAACTCAATAGACTTAGTATTAGTCCAGTCTAGTTCAGTATTCAGTTCAGACCTCAGTAAACTCAGTCAGCTAGTAGCATTCAGTAGTATTGTGTCAATCAACGGAACTCAGTAAACTCAGTAATAGTTCAGTCAAGCCTAGTATAAACTAGAAAATTAGTTCAGTGTCTATTCAGTTGGGAGTAGGATTCAGCATCGAGCGAACCCAGGGATAGGGGCATTCCTTCCAGCAGAGGGTTTGACCCTTATTATCAATCCCTGTATTACAAAACTACATAGCCATCGTAGGTTGAGATATCTTCCTGCCAGATTAGGGCTGATACATCTCACATAATTTTTCCTGCCAGCGAGGGTTGACAAAAGAGCTTCCTATCAGAGAGGGTTAACTCACAACTTATCTTTACCCATAGAATAGTACTAACACCCTTCTAAATGGGGTTATAGGTTGGATCCCAATCTATTTAGAAAAGGCCATGTCGGTTAGATGATTACCTTCCATAGTTTCAGTTTCAGACTCAGTCTCAATATAGAACTTAGTTCAATTCTATAGATTAAGGATTGTCAGACTTAGTCACTCAGTTTAGTATGAAACTCAGTATAGTTCCACAAAATCAAAACTTTCAAATTTAGTCACTCAATTATCAGCTACACAATATCAGTAAACTCAGATATTAGTAAATCAATAATTCAGAACTCAGTATCCAGTGTCATCACGATCTCAGTTACAGTATACGTATTCATGTATGTACTCTCATTTGGTTATATTCATGTCATTCAGTCAGTATTATTCATGCATATGAACCCATGCATTTTAGCCTACCTCACCTAGCATACCAGTACATTCAAATTATTAATGCATACCTTTCTCTTGAGATATGATATCTTATATCATAGGTTCAGACGCACGGGCTCCTGAGCACCCTTAACAGTTTAGATCTTCAACAGTTAGAGTTAGTGGTGAGTCTTTATAGTTCAAGGACGTGATTATTTTCTTTAATATTTTGGTTTATCAGTACAATTTTCAATAGTTGGAGTTAGTCGGGGGCTTGTCCCATCAACTCCATAATTCAGACAGTAGAGACTTTTCAGACTAGAGTATTTTCAGACAGATATTTCAGTTTTGGTATTGTTATACCGTATTTAGTTTTATTTCAGTATTGAACCTTATGGAAAGTTTTTGCCTAATTTTTGCATATTTGCAGTATTACTATTTAGTTATTATAGAAGGTACCAGTCATGGCTTAGCTTGTGGTCCTTCGGGATTATGAGCACCGGTAGTATCTGGGGTACAGACTTGGGGTGTTACATCCCTTCTGGTTGTGCTCTAAGAATTTCTGACATCACCTTTTCATCTATTGCAATGTTTACTTCATTAACCTAAAAGGTCAAATACGTACTATCTTCAGATAAGACCAAATTATGGTAGAACATGCGCACTTCTTCTTCATCCAAGGGAGGAACAGGTCCTTCAAACAAATGTTCCCAATGTTCGAACTTTACCCAATCAATCAATTCCTTTATACCTAGTATTCCCACAACAACTGGATCAAATAACCTGCCTCTTAAAACCTCTTGGGTTTTAAGGATCTCTTGACTTGCTTCCCTTGACAACACCTTTTGTTTTTCAGTAGATATTGAAGCCTTATTTGAAGGAATAGTTCTGTTACTAGAAGCCTCAAGGGTTCCGGAGGTTTTGGTTGACTTAGGACTGGGACATGGTCCTTTAGCACTATCCTTCTCTGACCTTTTCTTTTTACCAGTGACTTTGGACACTGGTTTCCTCACCAAGACTCTCTTATCTTTTCCTTTCTCAGAGAAAACAACACTTTTTTCTCTAACTCTGACCTTAGTAAAAGCTATACTCCATTCAACATCATGATCAAATGACTCATTCTAGTAGTCACTCATAATCCTAAAAAGACTCTCAAAGTCACATCCATCACTGTCACCACTGTCATTAAATAGACACTTAGTATCCTCATTTGAATCTTCAACTTTCACCAATTTTTCAGCAATAGGCTAAATCACATCTATTCCCTTCTTCTTTGGCATTCTTCTTTTTATAGTAATTTCCTTACACTTTTCCATGGCCTCCTTCATCAAGTTCCTGGAACTCGACCGGGTCCCTAATAATTTGACTATTCCTGATGATGCCTTAGTTGAATAAGAGGATTATTTCTTAGATAATTTCTAAGGTAAAAGGTTTGTTGTTCTAGTAGTCAGAATCATCTTTTGCATCCTTGTCACCACTAGATAGATAAGAACAAGGGGGTAGCACCAAATTATCATCATCAACATTCTTAGAAGGATTATTTTTCCTCCTGGTGAATAGTATAACTGAGACCTTGCACCCCAATCTCTTCACTCATGGCTTGAATATTGGAAGAGGTTTCCTTGGAGGTTGGTAAGTGCTCTAACAAGTTTCCATCTATGGCTGCACTTTTAGATTTATTGGAAGACTCAGATTTTTCAGGTGATGGGATTTTAGAGAAAGAGTCCAAATCCTAGTCTGAAAAAACTGGTTGGTCGTAAGTTTGGTCTTTGGAAGGGTTGTTCTGAGGAGAATTTAGAGACTGATTCTTTGGAGAAATTAACTTTGAGGTCCTTTTCTTTATCTATGAAAAGGGTATTTTGAGGATCATCTTTAGGGATTGAGTTTTTAGAGAAGTCAATATTGAGGTCTACTTTTTTATCTGAGGGAGAGTTGGGTTTAGGGTCCGAACTAGCATAAAAAATATCATCCTTTTCTATGAATGGATCGTTAGGATTTTCCATCTTCTCTTGAGAGTTGAAATCCTTAGTAATCTTGTGTAGGGAAAGAAGAGTAAACTTTGTAATGCAAAAGAATTCTCTATTTTAGAATCAGAAAAGATAGATCGAGTATCAAGGACTTTCAATGGAATAGGCTCATCCTTTTGAGAGAATGTATGAGGGTTTGACATTATAAAAATTTAGTAGACTGAGATGGATAAAGCAAGATAAAATTTTTTTTGAAATGGTTTGGGAACTGATAGGCTGTAAGAGAGAGAAGATTAAAATTGTAAATAGAAAATCTTATCTTAATCTTAAATAGGAAGGAAAGAACAATTCAGATTTCTTGAATAGTCATGGTTGATGAGACGTGTCAGTCAGATGGGCGCATCTCTTGGATTTAAAGTACGGGTGGCATATTATATGAAGAGAAGGGAAATTGACGTGGAACATATCATTAAAAATTTAAAATATCCACTGTTAAGGAATAGTAAGTGATATTGACCTAAGTAGGGACCTGGTCCCTATATGATCTTCTGAACTCAATCACTTTCTACTGACTCACCTCCCCTTTTCATATCTTCTTCTTCTCGTCATGGGTGTATATCTGCAGAAGATATGAGATTAAATTAGACATGCAGTACATCATCCAACCAGGATACCTGCTTACCAAATCATAGCAATGTATGAAGGATTATGAGAGAAAAATGCATCCAACTTGATCTCATCGCCGTTTCTTATTTCTTTCAACCTATTCCTGACCAAATTCTCTTCGTAGATCTATCAATCATATGCTCTCGAGAACTGCGAGAACATTATATTGATCAGCTTAGGTACATAGCATCACCAGCCTCAACACTCTACCAAATCAACACACCAGATGGCACCACCAGACTAGTATAGGGACAGGTTCATTTAAGACTTTATTGCAGATCTATTCAGCTCTACTAATTCACTTATCTACATACATCACCAAAGGAGATATTGTCTCCTTTATGGGCCCTTAGCAAGAGGAGGTCTTCAATTTCTCCAATCATAAGCTTTGAGAAGCCACCATCCACACACTTGTGTTGACTGCTTCCTCTTGCTTTGCCATACATCAATAATCAGTTGTTAGACATGGGAACCCATTCCAACGTGTTTTCCCTAAATAGTGATAGAGAAAAGACCATATTTTTCTTGATCCAGCCAGGCAATCTATCCCTCTTCCTTCTTGATACAAAAAAGTTTTTATGCCCTTTTCAGCAGTCATTCTGGATGGACATATACCTCTTGTGGGGCTATATTTGCCACAGTAGGTTCATAAGAGATTATTCTTGTTATTACCATGTTTGCTCTATGAGTTTGAGGTGATATTTTGACTGTGATACCCCAATCCTCTCCTGCTATTTGACTCTTGACTGATGAGACTTGTCAAAACTTTAGCAGAGGTAGTCCATTTGAGAGACTTGTCAAACTTAGCCTTAACCCTAAACAGTTTCCTATCAAGTTCTGAATTTCTTTCAAGTGAAGCAGCTAGATCAGCCTTAACCTTAGCCAATTTTTTTTCAAGCTCAAATTGTACCCTACTTCTTTCACATTTCCTTTTTGAATCACACTTAGACATCTTACTAAGATTCTTATTTAAGAGATTATTTTCATGGGAAAGTGACTTATCTACATCCTGAAGCTCAGTAACCTGCACACTCAATTCAATTAATTTTCCCTCATATTTCTCAAGATATTTCTTCAGATTTGGATTTTCTATGGTGAGCTCAATCACCCGTACACTTAATTCAATTATTTGTTCCTCATATTTATTAAGATCTTTCTTTATATTTTCTTTATCTTGGATGAGGTCATTTATAGTGTCAATCAACACAGTAACACGAGATTTCAACCTCTTATGAGAGCAATCGTTGAGATTGTCCTTGATATCCTGGAGTGTTACTTGATCATCTTCATTATCTATATTTTCATTAATGCAAAAATAGAATCAAATAATTGTACATCATCTTCCATCACCACCATGGATACGTCTTCTCCTTGCTCCAATTTATTTGAATGACTAGAGGAGTCACCCCAGGCTACCAACACCTAATTTGCAACTTTGTCAGCTTCCACTTCCTACTATACTTGCTAGGGACCCGGTCCTTACACTTTTCCTTTTCAACAACTTGTTTCACATACTTCTTATGTTCAACCTTGTGCATAGGTCAATCCTTGATGTAGTGACCTAGCCTTCCACATTTGTGACAGGTTTTATTTGTCTTTCCATCTCTAATAGATCTATTGGATTCTCCTCTGTTAGGAATAGTTCTTGACTTTCTCAAATAGTTAAGGATTCATTTGGCAATGTCGGTAGTTTCATCATCCTCAACACTTATTCTCTCCTTAGTTGCATTTAAGACCAGGTTGTTCTCTATCCTGAGCTCACCCTTAGATTTGCCCTATATCTTCATGATCTTATATATCTTGAGATTTCCAATCAGCTCATCCATAGTCATAGTTTTTAAGTTCCTTTCTTTAGTGATTGCATTTACTTTACTTTCTCATTGCTTAGGGAGAATACTCAAGATTTTTTGAACCTATTTGGTAGTTCTAATATCCTCACCCATATAGTGAAGCTCATTGGTAATTATTGTGAATCTTGTGTGTATCTCCTGAATAGACTCTCCTTCTTTCATGGTGAAAGTTTCATGTTGGTTGGTTAGCATATCCACCTTTAACTCTTTCACTTAACTTGTTCCCTCATCGGCCGGCTGTTTGAAGGCAGTCCCAAATCTTTTTGGCAATCTCATAAGTAGTGATCCTATTGAACTTATCAGGACCAATGCCAAAAATAAATAGTTTTTTAGCTTTGCATTTTTTCTCAATTTTTTTCTATCAGAGTCATCAAATTCCTTCTTAGTTTTGGGAACTTATACAGTCACTTCACCATTCTTTAGTGGTTTTGTGGGAATGAAAAGACCATCTTCAATAATATCCCACAATTTAGAATCTTCTACCATGATAAATCATGCATCATAGTCATCCACCACCCATAATACTCTCTATTGAATCTAGGTAGTCTAGTGGTAGACTGGCCTTCTTCAAGATTTGGAGGAGCAGCCTTATTTAATATCCTTCCAAGGTGCTAACCTTTTTCAGGAAGACCTTGCTCTGATACCAATTGAAGAGTTCATGCAAATTGCCTTCTAACTTTTGGACCTGGTCCCAAACAGACTCAAACCAAAAGAAACTGAACATAAAAGTACGTGAAAGAGAGAGTAAAAGACATTAATTTTGCATGGAAACTCCTTGCCCAAGAGAAAAACCACGACCTACCTACAGGATTTCTAAGCTTAAGTAACATTTAATAAACTTGAATACAACTCCATTACATCAAGGATTAACCTCCTAATCCTTTTTCTATGAGTAATACCTCTATTACAATGATAAATTTACAGTAACTCTACTACACCAGTACCCAACTAACTCTAACCAAGTAAAATCTACTCTAGATTTAATATCACCTAACTCTAGATAATAATAAGGAGTTTGAAGCAAACACACCAATACCTACTAATAATAGTAACAAACAGTAGGCAGCATCTAAGACTACAGTACAAAAACTCATACAATAAGAAAATAAAATACAACTTTGTGAGCTATCAGTTCCCTATTGTGAATGAGTCTTTGATTCAAGAGCTTCAAGTGAGATGTATGTTGTCAGTATATGAAAGATTGATTTTCTTGTTTAGGAAAATGTGCAATATATATATCACACAAAAAAGCCTAAGATGAATCCCATTGGCTGAGGCAAAAAGGTTGCAGTGGCTTTTCACCAACTTCTGTACTTTCATCAAACTGTGTAGTTTGACTATGCTAATGAAGTGCAGGCCCAACCAGGTCCCTAAGTAGTTGTAGATTTTTCATCACACATTCCCTAGGAACCAAGTCCAAATCATGCAATTTGTTAATCATCAAAACAAAGGATTTAACATTACTCCTATCCCGACATCCTATTATATATGTATATACTTGATGTGCGTGTAGTTTATAACTGTTTTGGTAGATGCATACATGTTTTGTCCCTTTCTTTAGGTTGCATGCAAGTACTAGCCATACTGATCATTCCTGTGCAGCGTTAGGAGGTTTGATATCCTGGTCGGTCAGCTGTGAAGTGGTGAGCCCTCCATATTTCGGAAGGCCTGGTCCCTCTTGTAGTTTTCATTTGTTATTTTGGTACTTTTGGATTTCTTTTGTCATGGTTGGGGGCATGTCATGACTCATTTGATATATTTTGATTTAGAGGCTTTTGTGGACAGTATTGAATGTCATTGTGGATTTGGTTGTGACTTTCAACTTCCTTTGAGTTATATATCTCCTTTTATTTATCTTGGTTGGTTTCCATTGTTTATCATTATCGTCATGCTCTTGAATAAGACTACGGGTCATCTCAGGCCTTGGTTGGCTTGGGATGCCCGTCACGGTCATGCCCCGGTTCAGGTCGTGACACTCTGTCACCTAAGAACTCCTTGATCAATATATAAAAAAAGGGTTCAAAGAAAAATAGACAATGTTGATACACACAAAAAACTGCAGTAACCTTTTTTATAAACATGCGTTTGTACGAGAGAGAACGTTGAAAAACATTTAAGAAAGGGAAGTGACAGAGAAGATTGAGCCAAAAAGACATCTCAAGTCTGGATTGACGGGAAAGGATTTCCTTTGTCTTTCCAACTTTGAAGTTTTGAAATGGGTTTGATAATTTGATCCTGATTTTTGAGTGGTTTTTAAATGAGTGCTGTTTAGAATTGATGGATTAATAGTTTGACATTGAATACAGAATTTAAGGTTGTTTAAGTACAAAAAAATCATTTAAAATTGATTTGGATTGACCTTCCTCTTAAGGTACGCTTTCTTCTCCTACCTGGAGACTTTCAAAGTTTGTAGCTCATCTTTAGACAAAACAGCACTGAATCCATGAAATATATTGTCATAAGAATATAGAAGCTTTGGAGCAAAATGATATTGGTCAGTAGATGAATCAGAGATTTTGATGGAAACAATAGTGGAAGAATACCACTGATGGTAACTTGTAAAAACTTTTGGCAAGAAACACTTAACCAAGTGGACAATATATGTTGTTCTCTCTGCTACACAAAAAAGAGAAGCAAAGAGAGACAAGAAAACAAGATAGTTAGGCCACTCCATTGTGGATCTTTTTGTTGGTTCCTTTTTCTACTATGTGCATGATTTTATAGAATCAGACATACACTTTCCCTCTGTTCCATTATATTTAGCATTACTACTATTTGGAATGCTAAGAAAAATTTGTTTTGATCATAACCTTCTAAACTATTTTGAACTATTAATTATTGTGATTTATACTTAAAAACTTAAAGAATCTACATCTGTATTCAATTAAAATTTTAAGTAGTTTACCTTTCATGAACTACAATTCCTAGTTAAGAAAAACAGCTTCTAAAATTAGAAAAGACAAAGTAATGAGTGATTTGAGCTGAAATTAATGAGTTCAATTAAACTTGCTGAATTTGGTTTAGATTGACCTTCCACTTAAGCTGGATGTTTCTTCACTTACCAAAACATCCTACATTGCAATGATACTTGCAAGACAATTCAATATTGGGAGACACCTGAATATATCCAATTGGGTTGGGAAGGGTGGGAGCCATTGCAATCTACTTATTTCTATAACTTAATTAGCTAGACTGGTGAAGTCTTTAAAGTCTCATTTACTCATGAAAATTCAAAGGCTTCTCAACATATTTGTTGGAATGGATAGCACAAATGAAGTTTAACTTCTCATTTTTAGTTTTTAGATGAGTTTCATAAATATCTCCAACCAAAAAATTAAAAAATGGGTCAACATGAAACTAGATTTAATGTAATATTGTCGCAATATTAGACACCTATGGTATATGTTTGTGTTAAAATGGTGTTCCGCTTTCAGCATCTTGTAGTTTATAACTATGCTGAGAGTTTATGTGATGTCAAAAGAAACACCAGTAGAAACATATTCCAAACTAATCTCAAACTTGTTCTATACCAGAATCAGCAATGTACCCTTATATAGTTGAACCATTTTTTTAAAAAATAATTTGGTGTTGGGTCATGCGGGTGGGTCTTGATATTAGGTCAATATTTTTTAACCTGTGGGGCCTGTTAAAGTAATCTTTCTGGGGGAGAAAGTTCATTATCGGTCAGAGTTACTCTTAGAATATGATATAAGTTGAACGCCTTTATTAATATACTAGTTTTTATGTTCGTGCGTCGCATGAATATCTCTTTATTATAAAAATTATATTAAAATAATAAAGATTTACATATGATCACCTAATTCTACATTTAACATAGTTGGATACTGTTACGATCGGACAGAATAAACAATTACAAGCAAAAGAAATACAAGATAGACACACAAATTTACGTGGAAATTCTTGTGGAAAAAAAACTACAGGTAGAGGCAGAGAAATTCATTATAATGGAGAGGAGTACAAGGTAGAGACAATAGTCTCAATGATGCATATTTTTCAGAACACCCAAAATAACTCACTACATCACACTTATATAATACTTGCGTACAAATAAATCATAGGCCAAAAAACATACAACACCACTTGTGGTCGGTTTTCAAAAATATTCTCAGAAAACCGACTACATGTGGTCAGTTTTCTATAATTATTTTTGAAAATCGACCATATGTGGTCGATTTTGTAATATTTTAAAAAATATTTTTGAATAACCTGATCCAACCCGACCCGTAATACATAATAATAACACAAAAACACACCAAAAATCCCCCGTCCAAAATAACAACAACACTCCTAAACTCTCCAAATCTCACACTTTAACATTAAACCCTCCAACATCCATTGTTCTTTCTCTTTCAAGGAAGTTTCTACTCAACTTCTTGGATTCTTTATGGCTTTAATCAATTTTTCAAGGAACTATTCCATCCTAACTTTCAATTTTGGGTAAGGTAACAATTAACTACAACTCATTAACTAAATTTAGCTTATTTTAGTATCCACAAACTCGTTTTTTAATATCTAGAAATGTTAAAGGTCTACATACATATATCTTAGTGTTAATTTCGTCAATTGATTGTGGTTTGAGTTCTAGGGTTTGGATATTTATTTTATTTAGCTAGATTTTAGCTAATATTTTGAATTTGATATTGAATTAGCTAATTTTAGGCTTGTTCCTACATTAATTTGATTTTGAATTAGCTAAATTTTGGTTAGTCTTGACACTTATTTCTCCATTTTACTCATTAATTATTTAATTTTTTGGGGTAAAATATTATTCCTATTCCTTTACTAAATTGTTGTAATAATTTAAGCGAAATATTATTCTTTGTAATAATTTTACTATTTGACAGATTTCGAATCTGGTATAAGGATTGCTTTGCTATTTTTTTTTAGTGATCACTTATCTCTTTCACTTTAATTTAGGCCAAGCAAAGTAAGTTGATATCTTATTGTTATTGTTCATATTGAAGTCTAGTGAATCCGTGTGTGGTCTTGTTCGATTCACTAGCATTGTTGTAGACATCTTGTTGGTCTTGTTGTTGCTTGTTTTGAATGTGGTTTGGTTTTGATACGTAGTCGCTTGAAAATGGTTAAGTGTTGGGACTTTAAAGAAAATTTTTTGTTTTAAATATGGTTTGATTGGTGACTTAGATACTTGAAAATTATTAAGTGTAGGGACCTTAAAGAGGATTTTTTGTTTTAAATGAGGTTTTGTTTTGATACTTAGTCACTTGAAAATGGTTAAGTGTAGGGACTTTAAAGGAGATTTTGTGTTTTGAATGTGGTTTGGTTGGTGACTTAGTTACTTAAAAATGGTTAAGTGTAGGGACTTTAAAGGGGATTTTGTGTTTTGTATGTGGTGTGGTTGGTGACTTAGTTACTTGAAAATGGTTAAGTGTAGGGACTTTATAAGGGATTTTTTTTGTTTTGAATGTAGTTTGGTTGATGACTTAGTTACTTGAAAATGGTTAAGTGTAGGGACTTTATGTAAGACCCCGCAAAATTTCTAAGCTTAATTCAGTCCTTTAAGCTTGTCAAGGGGTCCCAGACTTAGAAAATTCTAGCTAAGTTTCCAGACTTAGTTTATTTTTGGCCTTCGAAAGTTGAAAATCTCATTTAGCGACCTTAATGTCCCTTAAAGGTCTATGTTTTTGTTGATTCATGATCAGGAAGGTCAATGGGCGTTCCCGGACAAGTTTTGAATTTTTGGACCTCGTTTAGACCACGTTTGAAAGTCCAAAACAGTGGACTAATACGATCTTGGCGCGCCGCATTGCCTATCTCGTTGGTCAATATTGTTGCAGGAATTTCCAGTAAAAAGTATTGAGGCTTGGCGCGATCATGGCGCGATGCGTCGAGTATCGAGTTGAAGGCATCGACGCGCCGCGTCGCTCAACACGTGGTGTCCAATTTTAGTCATTAAATGGCCGCGTCCTTAAGGGTAATTAGGTCATTTTCTCCCGACCTTCAGCCCTCATAACATGAAATTTATCCCTCTTTTTGGCTAAATACCATTCATTATTTCTTAATTTCAAAAGAACAAAAAACCTTAGGTGATTAATTTCAAGCCAAGAATTCAAGCCTTCCTCCATCAATCTTTAAGAAATCATCCACCAAGGTATGTAAAGTGTTTATCCAAGGATCCCTTTACTATTTTTAAAACTTAAATAATGATGTTCATGTTGTGGATTGAAATTGTATCCATATTGTTAATTGTGTATGGTTTCCATGATGGAATCTTTATGTATTTCTTAATATTATGTTAGCATGTGGATTGAATTTCATAAAATTAGATTGATTAATGTAGCCATGATGTAATTGTTTAATGTTCATGCCCTATCCAAAGTATATGCATTCCATGTGTTTGATAAAATGCCTAAGTGAGTAGAATTGTGTTTTATGATCCTTTATTGATCTAAATGATGAACTTAGTCTATAACTACATATTTAAATGACTCCCATGCTAATGTTATGTATTTTGATGATTTGATGGAGTGTTCATGAGACTAGATTTGTGAACTTATGATATGTTAGAATGTATCCCTATTCATGTACAAGATTATGAGTATCAAGTGCATCATGAAATCTCTCAATGATTCTCTTATGAATTGTTGACAATTGTTATGGGTTCAAGAAGTACCATGTCCTATTTACTTTCATGCTATCGAGTCCTGGGGTATCTAATAGCCGATGAGTTAGCTGTGTGCCTAGAGCCAGTATCAGTTTCATGGTAATCTCAGTCACACCATGATCAGTAGTATTCTCAGTCAGTTTCATAACTCAGTAGAATTCAGTCAGTCACATGACTAAGAAAAACTTAGTAAGCTCATGAACTCAGTTAGCTAGTAGAATTCAGTAATATTTCGCCAGTCTACGAAACTCAATAAACTCAGTCCAGTTTATCTCATTATAATCAGTTTAGTGTCTATTCAGTTGGTAGTAAGATTCAGTACCGAGCGAATCCAAGGATGAGGACACACACCAACAGTAGGGGGTGTGACCCTTTGAAGCAATCCTTGCGTTCCAGAACTATATAGACATCATAGTTTGATACATCAACACTGACAGTTAAGGGTTGATGAGGTGAATTAACACTGCCAGATGAGGGTCCCACCATTCTCCTTTGGAGACACTACCAAATGAGGGTCACTAACAGCTTGCCCTTATCAGTGGCGCGGTATTGACACCTTTCCTAATAGGGTTACAGATTGGACCCCAAATCAGTTATAATATCTTATTAGGAGCATGTCAGTTAGATAACTACCTCCCACAGTCACAGTCTCAGTCTCAGTAATAGAACTCAGATAGTTCTACAGATTTTTGGACTGTCCGATACAGTCACTCAGCTTAGTACGGAACTCAGCTAGTTCTATTAGAATTAGGACTGTCAGCCACAGTCACTCAGTTTTCAGTTATATAATTTATCAGTAATCCATGTTATCAGTGAAACTCAGTATTCAGAATCCTCATGAATTTAATTATAGTCTATATAGTCATGCATGTATTCTCATTCAGTTATTCTCATGATATCCAGTCGGTTATAGTTCATGCATATGAACCCTTACATTTAGCCTTACCTCACTTTGTGTACCAGTACATTCATATGTATTGACACATACTTTTCTTTTGCTCTATAGTGTTTTATACCATAGATTCAGACGTACGAGCTCTAGAACATCCTTAGCAAATCAGACATCTAGTAGACAGATTAGTAATGAGTCCTCATCATTCGAGAATGTTATCTTATTTCATTTATTCATCACATTTATTTCAGTAGACGGAGTTAGTTGGGAACATATCCCATCAAATTCTTACTTAGAAAGTTTAGACGCTTTATGACTATATCATGTTCAGACAGTTATTTCTGTCTTGGTATTATCATACCTTTTTAGACGTTGCTTCTTTTAGTATTTATTATTTTGAACCTTATGGCAAGTTTTCCACCAGATTTCTATATTTATTTCAGTTATGTTGTTATTACAATATTACTATTATCCAGTACTTAGATACAAATATCAATCATGGTTTAGCTAGTCATCCTTTGGGATTGTTAGCACCGTGTAGCATCTGGGTACTAGACTCGGGGCATTACAAACTTGGTATTAGAGCCTAAGGTTCAACAGTGTCCTAGGAAGTCTGAAAATTCACATCTAGTAGAGTCTTGTGCATGGGTGTGTTACGCGCCACATTTATGTACATCAATCCTTTTCTTCCTTTTTGGTTATGGAACATGCCTCCTAAAAGGACTAATGAGAGGAGAAATAGAAATCAGTTAGCCCCTTAGCCCGTTCAGGCATATCCCCTAGATGAACACATTTCTCATGCATAGTTCATAGCTATATTCACTACTCTTGCTAATTTAGTTGCCTCCCAGAATGAACGTCCAGCTGTCATTCTGACCAACCCAGTGGCCAATTCTACTGCAGCTAGGATTCGGGACTTCACCCGAATGAATCCTCCTTCTTTTTTTTTAGGTCTGAGACAGATAAGGACCCTCATGAGTATTTTGATCAGGTGCATAAGATTACTAATATTATGGGAGTGAAAGCTATCCAGAGTGCTGAGCTAGCTGCATATCAATTGCAGGATGTGGCTCACACTTGGTTCAAATAGTGGAAAGTAGAAAGGGCTATAGGGGGAGGGTCTATTGATTGGTAGGAGTTTCCCACCGCTTTTCTAAATAAATTCTTTCCCCTAGAGATGAGAGAAGCTAAGGTGCTAGAATTTATTAATCTCAGGCAGGGCAACATGACAGTGAAAGAGTATTCTCTTCAGTTTACTCAATTAGCTAGATACGCTTCTTATGTGGTGGCAGATAGCAGGGCTAAGATGAGTAAGTTTACATATAGAGTGAAGAGCAAAAGAATAAGAAGAGATAAAAGCAGAATAAGAGAGCTAGAATAGGTAGCTTCAATTTCAATCAGCCTAAGTTAAATGGTGGAAATCATTCTCAGTTTTGCCCAAAGTCCTCAGTTCTAGCTCCTTCCTTAGCTAGTGCTCCAGTTCCTAAGTTCAGGAATGGTAACAAAGATAGGGCGCCAGGATCTAAGTCTTAGTGAAGTGTTAGAAGTGCACAAACTCATCCTCTTTGTCAGACTTGTGGCAAGAACCATCAGGGTATATACAGAGCTGGCAGTGATGTTTGTTTTAGATATGGTAAGCTAGGTCATAGAGTCAGAGATTATCCCCAGTCAGGTTTTTAGGGTTAGCATAACCATTTCTCAGCTCAGTTCGGTCACCCAAATCAGTAGGGTGCCACTTCCAGCACCACTAGTGGGCAACGCCCAAATCGACTATATGCTCTTTAGTCCCGACAAGATCAAGAAAATTCTCTTGATGTGTTCACTAGTACATTATAGATCTTTTATTTGCATATTTACACTTTGCTAGATACAGGAGCTTCTTTGTCTTTTGTTACTCCTTATATAGTAGTGGATTTTAGAGTCAGTCTCAAAATTATAGCAGAGCCTTTCTTAGTCTCTACCCTAGTGGGTAAAAATATCATAGCCTGACGAGTATACAGGAATTGTCTGGTTATGATATCTTAGAAAGTCACTTCAGCAGACTTAGTCGAATTAAAGATGACTGATTTTGATGTCATTCTCGGCATGGATTGGCTTCATTCCTTCTATGCCACAATCGACTGCAGAAATAGAATTGTCCAATTTTAATTCCCTGATGAACCTGTCCTTGAGTGGAGGGGTAGTACTTCAGCTTTCAGGGGTCAGCTTGTTTCCTACCTTCGGACGAAGAAAATGATATCTAAGGGATGTGTCTATCATTTTATTTGAGTTAAGGACTCTAGTTTTGAAACTCCCAGTCTTGAATCAGTCCCAGTAGAGAATGAATATTCAGATATCTTTCCCGAAGATCTTTCTGGAATTCCCCTGAAGCGGAAATAGACTTCGACATTAACCTTCTTCTAGATACTCAGCCTATATCTATTCTGCCATACAGAATTGCACCAACAAAACTCAAAGAACTAAAAGAATAATTGAAGGATCTCCTAGATAAGGTATTCATCAGACCTAGCGTGTCCCCATGGGGAGAACCAGTATTATTCATGCGCAAGAAAGACGATTCTCTCAGAATATGTATAGATTACTATCAGCTCAATAAGGTCACGGTCAAGAACAAGTATCCACTTCCCAAAATTGATGAATTTTTGGACCAACTTGAGGGTGCCATCTATTTCTCTAAGATAGACCTCAGATTAGGCTATTATCCACCCAGAGTCAGAGAATGTGACATTTTAAAAATAGTCTTCCATACTAGGTATGGTCACTTTAAATTCTTAGTCATATTATTTGGTCTTACCAATGCCCCAGAAGCTTTTATAGGCTTGATGAACCATGTGTTCAATCAGAACTTAGACATGTTTATCACAATCTTCATAGATGACATTATTGTCTATTCCCACAACAAGTATGATCATGAAAACTATCTCAGAATAGTATTGCAAACTCTCAGAAATTATTAGTTGTTCACCAAATTCAGTAAGTGTGAATTTTGGCTAAGGTCAGTAGCATTCCTTAGTCATATTATTTTCGGTGATGGAATTAGAGTCGATCCTCAAAAGACCGAAGCAGTGAGAAACTGGCCTAGACCCATCTCTCCATCAGATATTAGGAGTTTTTTAGGTTTGTCTAGCTATTATAGACAATTTATTGAGGGATTTTTATCTATTTCATCCCCTATGTCCAGATTGACTCAGAATAAAGTCAAATTCTAGTGGTCAGATTCATCCGAGAAGAGTTTTCAGGAGTTGAAGACTCGACTCACCTCAGCTCGAGTTTTGACTCTTCCAGATAGCCTAGATGGATATGTTGTGTACTATGATGCATCCAGGGTAGGTTTGGGTTGTGTCCTCATGCAGCATGGAAAGTTCATAGACTACGCCTCCAGACAACTTAAGACCCATGAGAAGAATTATCCTACTCATGATCTTGAGTTAGCAGCCGTAGTATTTGCCTTAAAAGATTTTGAGGCACTACTTGTATGGGGTGCATGTAGATGTGTTCAAAGATCACAAAATCCTCCAGTATATATTTTCTCAGAAAGATCTTAATCTCCATCAGAGAAGGTGGTTAGAGCTCTTGAAAGATTATGAAATGAGTGTCCTTTATCATTCGAGCAAGGCCAATATAGTGACTGATGCTCTCAGTAGACTATCTATGGGTAGTGTTTCTCATGTTGAGGACAGTAAGAAGAAGTTAGCTCAGGAAGTTCATCAATTATCTAGACTAGGTATCCGCTTAGTTTATTCGGCAGAAGGTAGTATATTGGTTTAGAACAGTTTAGAATCATCTCTAGTTTTTTAGGTAAAGGAAAAGCAAGATAGAGATCCCATTCTAGTCAAGTTGAGAGAGTCAGTCAAGGATCATAAAGTAGAGGTTTTCTCCCAAGGGGGAGATGGTGTATTGCATTATTAGGGTCGTCTGTGTGTGGCAGGTGTTGATGACTTAAAGAAGCGAATTCTTTCAGAAGCACATGGTGCACATTATTCTATTCATCTAGGGGATACTAAGATATATCGCGAATTTCGGGAGATCTATTGGTGGAGTGGTATGAAATGAGACATTGCAGAGTTTATGGCTAAGTTCTCAACATGTTAGCAAGTTAATATTGAGCATCAGAAGGCAAGTGGATCTATGCAAGAGTTTAGTATTCCTACTTGGAAGTGGGAAGAAGTGAACATGGACTTTGTGATAGGTTTGCCTCTTACTCATCATCAGCATGATTCAGTTTGGGTCATTATCGACAAAATAGCCAAATCAGCTCATTTCCTTCCAGTCCATACCTCTTATTCAGATGAGGATTACACCAAACTCTACATTAGAGAGTTGGTTAGATTGCATGGTGTTCCGTTGTCTATTATCTCAGATAGAGGTACCCAGTTCACCTCTTATTTCTGGAAAGCATTCCAAAAGGGTCTTGGTACCTGAGTTCACCTCAGTATAACCTTTCATCCTCAGACCGATGGTCAAGCAGAAAGGATCATCCACACTTTAGAAGATATGCTGCGATCATATGCAATTGACTTTAAGGGTAATTGGGATGACCACTTGCCTTTGGTAGAGTTTGCATGCAACAACAGTTATCATTTTGGTATTTAAATGGCTTCATTCAAAGATCTATACGATAGGAGATGCAGATCTCCAATCAATTATTTGAAGTTAGTAAGGCCGCAGTGGTAGGGACTGACTGGGTCTTCGATACCTTAGATAAAGGCTCAGTTAATCAAAGAGAGGCTTAAGACAACTTAGAGCCAATAGAAATTATACACAGATATGCACAAAAAAGATCTCGAGTTTGATATTAGTGATTATGTGTACCTAAAAATCTCTCCCATGAAAGGATTAAAGAGGTTTGATAAGAAGGGAAAGCTTAGTCCCCGATATATCGGTCCCTTCAAAATTCTCAGTCGCTATAGAAAAGTAGCTTATGAGCTTGATTTGCCTTGAGATCTAACTTTAGTGCATCCAATCTTTAATGTCTCCTTGCTAAAGAAGTGTATATTCTCTCTTAGGAGAAAATTCCAGTAGAAATCCTTGACTATAAGATTCGTAGACTGAGGAACAAAGAAGTCCCTCT
The DNA here is from genome assembly GCF_002878395.1 of Capsicum annuum. Lineage (NCBI taxonomy): Eukaryota > Viridiplantae > Streptophyta > Magnoliopsida > Solanales > Solanaceae > Capsicum > Capsicum annuum. Next base: position 148,663,562 of record NC_061111.1, read on the forward strand.
AGTCAAAGTTCTTTGGCGGAATTAGTCTGTTGAGGGAGCTACATGGGAAGCAGAAGCAGACATGGGAACCAAGTATCCTCACCTCTTTTCCACTAGTTCAGGCTCAGCCTAAGGTAATGGCTTTCCTTAAGATTAATCCATTTTATATTCAGATTTCAGTTACACACTTGGTATTCAGTTTCATGCTAGGTTTTCCATTTCAAAATTGATATCCTTACCATTAATTATTTAGTTGCATGTTCATGAGTCAGTTCAGTCATGTATTCATGCATTATATATGTGTGATCATCTTATCCATACTCTCAGTCATGCATTCATGTATCAGTTCAGTCATGAAATCATGCATCAGATATGCATACTCAGTATGAATCTCAGTAATGTTAGTCATGTAGTCATGTTTTAGTTGTTCATCTTCAATATGTACATTAGCTTAGCATTTCTCCCATCTCAGTCAGTCTCATTCGAGGATGAATATTCTCAAGGGGGAGTATTATAAGACCCAACAAAATTCCTAAGCTTAATTCAGTCCTTTAAGAGTGTCAAGGGGTCCCAGACTTAGAAAATTCCAGCTAAGTTTCCAAACTTAGTTTATTTTTGGCCTTCTAAAGTTGGAAATCTCATTTTACAAACTTAATGTCCCTTAAAGGTCCATGTTTTTGTTGATTCATGATCAGTAAGGTCAATGGATGCTCACGGACAAGTTTTGGATTTTTTGGACCTCATTTAGACCATGTTTGGAAGTCCAAAATAGTGGACCAATGAGATCTTAGTGCACCGCGTCGCCTATCGTATTGGTCAATATTGTTGCAGGAATTGCCAGTCAAAAGTACTGAAGCTTGGTGCGATCATGGCGCGATATGTCGAGTATCGCGTCGATGCCATTGATGCACCGCATCGCTCAATGCGTCGGTGCCCAATTTTTTTGTCATTAAATGGCTTTGTCTTTAAGGGTAATTAGGTCATTTTCCCCCGACCTTCAGACCTCATAAAATGAAATTTAGCCCTCTTTTTGGCTAAATACATTCATTATTTCTCAATTTCACAAGAACAAAAAACCCTAGGTGATTAATTTCAAGCCAAAAATTCAAGCCTTCCTCCATCAGTCCTCAATAAATCATCCACCAAGGTATGTAAAGTGTTTATCCAAGGATCCCTTTCATCCTTGGAGTTCAAGAAACCATTTTTAAAACTTAAATAATGATATTCATGTTGTGGATTAAAATTGTATCCATGTTGTTAGTTGGGTATGGTTTCCATGATGGAATCTTTATGTGTTTCTTGATATTATTTTAGCATGTGGATTGAATTTCATAAAATTGGGTTGATTAATGTAGCCATGATGTAATTGTTTAATGTTCATGCCCTAGCCTAAGTATATGCATTCCATGTGTTTGATAAAATGCCTGAGTGAGTAGAATTGTGTTTTATGATCCTTTATTGATCTAAAAGATGAACTTAGGCTATAACTACATGTTCAAAATGACTACCATGCTAATGTTACGTCTTTTGATGATTTGATGGAGTGTTCATGAGACTAGATTTGTGAACTTATGATATATTGGAATGTATCCCTATTCATGTATAAGACTATGAGTATCAAGTGCACCATGAAATTCCTCAATGATTGTCTTATAAATTGTTGACAATTGTTATGTGTTCAAGAAGTGTCATGTCCTATTTACTTTCATGTTATCGAGTCCTGAGGGTAGCTAATACCCAAAAAGTTAGCTGTGTGCCTAGAGCCAGTGTCAGTTTCATGATAATCTTAGTCATTCCATGATCAATAGTATTCTCAGTCAGTTTCAGAACTTAGTAGAATTCAGTCAGTCACATGACTTAAGAAAACTCAGCAATCTCATAAATGCAGTCAGTTAACAAAATTCAATCATATTCTGCCATTCTATGAAACTCAGTGAACTCAGTCTAATTCATCTATGTATAATTAGTTCAGTGACTATTCAGTTGGGAGTAAGATTCAGCACCGAGCAAACCCAAGAATGAGGACACACACCGACAGTAGAGGGTGTGACCTTTAGAAGCAATCCTTGCATTACAGAACTATGTATCCAGCACAGGTTGAGATATCAACACTTATAGTTAAGGGTTGACGGGGTGGATTAACACCGCCAGATGATGGTCCCATCATTCTCCTTTGGGGATACTACCAGATAAGGGTTACTCACAGCTTGTCCTTACCAGTGGCGCGTATTGACACCCTTCTAATTGGGGTTACAAAATGGACCTCAACTCAGTTATAATATTTTATTAGGGGCATATCGGTTAGTGACTACCTCTCATAGTCACAGTTTTAATCTCAATAATATAACTCAGATCGTTCTATAGATTTTAGGACTGTCAGATACAGTCACTTATCTCAGTACGAAACTCAGCTAGTTCTACTAAAATCAGGACTGTCAGACACAGTCACTCAGTTTTGAGTTTTATCAGTAATCAGTAATCCATGTTATCAGTGAAACTCAGTATTCAGAATCCTCATGATTTCATTTACAGTCTATATGGTTATGCATATATTCTCATTCAGTAATTCTCATGATATCCAGTCAGTTATAGTTCCATGCATATGAACCCTTGCTTTTAGCCTTACCTCACTTTGCATAGCTGTCATGACTCAAACCAGGGCCCTGGCCATGACGGACATCCTGAACCATGAAGGCCCGCGAGCCCTTCTAACTTGTAATCATATAAACCATTCATATATAAATAGGAAATGCGGAAATAAAATCTACTACGGAAACATGGTCATAATCTAAAATTAGTTTAAAAATGAGGAATAAAATCCAATATCAACTAAACACCGTCTGAAAACTGTCTGCAAAATCTCTACAACATGATCAAATAATAACTGTCTGAAAACTGGGACAAGACCCCTAGTAGACCAAAACTATAATAAATAATAACTGTCTAAAAGAAACTAGGCCTTTTGAAATATAGAAGGCTTACCAACTGGTACTCTTCACTCTTGTCTGATAAAATCTACTGCTTATCTGGACTACTAGAATGTGCCTCAGAACCTGGAGGGAGGGGGGTCAATACAGATGTACTGGTACGTAAAGTAATCCAAAATGAATCTTGTATATAAATAAAATAGTTGGAGAGCAATTTGTCAAAAATATTATTCATGAAATAGTTCTAAAACACATGGGCACTTTCTAAAAATCATAAATCATTCTTGTTAATGAAATGTCTAATCTTTGTATTACTTCTGAGCTAGGTGGAACTCCTCTACAATTCTGATATTCCACAGGTGATATGGAATCCGCCTTTGATTGGGCGGGGAAGCCCCCAACCCAAGTGTGCCGCAAGGGTTGGAGTGTTTGAGTCTGATACACCACAAGGCACTAGGCTAGCGTATAATAATATACCCGAATCGATAAATCACGGTTTTTGGGAAATGAGGTATCTGAACTCATTCCTTCTTCGGGGAACCACCTAACATCTCTTTATGCCTAATTTTATCCTGTTCTGAATCATGCATTATTCTAGTTTGAGTAAATACATAATTACACCATTGATCTTGTCCGAGATTTGCAAAAAGACACCTAAACTTTCACTATGACCTATTACCCCATGATTCTTCTTTATTTTGTTGCAAACGCATCATTTTGACCCTCTGCATGTATACACGCTCCACAGGCACGTGAAAGGGCTCGAATTTGACTTTTTTTTAACTAATTAAAACCTGCCACATGTAAAATAATTGATTTATAATTTATATTCTTTTAAAAAAACATAATATTTATTTATTTTTAAAATTATCCCTACCTCCTCTCTGCCCCCCCCCCCCAACCCACCCATTCTTTCTTCTTCAACTCAATTCACCATTAAAGCTTCCATTGAAGTTTTTTTTTAAATCATTCATTAAATTTCTATTTTACAATTAAATCATATCATTTAACTACCCACCATTTCTTCTTCAACACAATGTTTTCTTCAACACCATTAAAGCTCTTCAACACAATATCACCTTTCAAGCTCCTCCATTGAATTTTTTTAAATCATATCATTAAAGCTTCATTTTAAGTTAAATCATATCATTTAACTATCTTTAAAACTCAATTCAATCATAAAACTTTCAATTCAATCATAAAATTATTTTTTGAAGTGATTTGAACAAAAAAAAATGAAAATGCATGCTGACGGAGTGGGGGTTTGGGGGAGATGCTAATGGGGTGGGGGTGTTGGATGAGGGGTGGGGGTGCTGAATAGAGGCAGGGGTGAAGGAGAGTTGCTGGGGGGATTTCTGGATGAGGTGGGGGGGGGGAAGAGGGGGTGGGGTATGGTGTTAAATTAAATAAAAAGTAAAATTTTATTAAAAAAATAAAGAAATATAAATTAAACGTATTTAACACGTGGCAGCACCTGATTGGTGCGTGTGTTCACTCTCTTTGTTGTGATTGAGATTCAACAAAAAATGGTGTGTTTGCAACGGATTAAGTAAGAATCGTGGGGTAATAGGTCGAATTCAAAGTTTAGGTGTCTTTTTAAAAATCTCGGCCAACATCAGGGGGGTAATTATGTATTTAAATTCTGACTTCAAACATGCATGCTATTCTGTTCAGAATTATCATGGCATAATCTGAATTGGTGTCGTCACACCAAAACTTGCAAGTCCTCTTTTCTGAGCCATAATGTATCATGCATAATTCTTTTATTAAAACACAATTCAGACCACCCAAACATGCAAACAGTATAAAAGATTTCATGTTCTGAAAATACAAGTCAAAACTATGTTGAGATTATTCAAACATATGGTGGTCATGTGTTCTTTTGGCAAACCATGCTACTCTTTGTTATATGCATATTCAACATGAATAGACCTCTCTTTTGAATTCAAAAATTATACTCAAGTCATAGAATTAATCAATACATTAGTATCATGTTTTTCAAGATGAATTTTCAAACATTTCATATTATACGAAAGATGGGAAAAATCGTACAAAAGAGGGATTTTTTATTATTCATGCTCTCAATTGAATATTCATCCTTAAACACTTTCTTACACACACACACACACACACACACACATATATATATATATATATATATATATATAATTTTGAATCAATTTGGGGGAAGGCCTAAAGACCAAAACAATATCATTAACATTCATAATGCATAATAAAATCATGGATTTCAAAACCCTTTTCTAAATTCATGCTTGATAGATCTTTAAATCATACTTAAATATTTCAACAAGCCCATGTATTTTTAGGATAAACCCCACGTACCTTAAATTATAAGATCTGAAAGATGGAACCCAGATCTAGATAGATGAAATTCGGATCTTGATCCATTTCTTGAGTATCTTCACTTAGGAAGATGAATTCTTGATCTATGGAAGGGAAGGAAACTTGAATCTTGATTTGTTTCTTAGAGATCTTGAACTTAAGGATTGATTTTCTTGATTTCTTGATCTTGGAGGAAACCCTAGTTTCCATCTTGTTCTTGAGAGTAGAGAGGATTGAGATGTTGTAAAACTGATAATATATGGATTATAATGCTTAGGGTTCAATTTATATTCGTGGAGAAGCTTTTTGGAGTGAGGGAAAGACCAAAATACCCCTACGAAATCACTTCCCATTTGCTGAAATTTTCAGCTGACGACCAAGGTTGATAAGCCATCAGATGTGTGATAGCCCATCAGCCCAGGTCGTCACCTAGGAGCTGAAATTTATGAGCTTTTTCCTAAGATTGACGACATATTCTGATAAGTCGTTAGATTTGTGACAAGCCATCAGAATTGTCGTCACTTAGTTTCCAGGCTGATATGCTGGAGTAAAATAGACATAACTCTTTGCTTAGATATCAAATTTTGTCAAAATTTGTGGAGTTGGAAAGAGGACTCAAAGACCTTTCATTTTATATATAGTATGTCACCCAGTTATTCCTATACAAGGAGTTATGGTCGATTGAAGTTGACCCAACTTTCGACACTCTTTCAAACTCGAACGATAGGAAAGCTTTCAACTCATCCTTGAGTTTGGGAACATCTATGATCTCAATTTATGATCAAATAGGTTCACATATTACATAATTGATTAACATGCTAAATTTGCATAGGATTTATGGCTTTTGGATCATCTACATATAGAAACGATGATTTTTGTTCTAGCCCAAAATTTGGGGTGTTACATTATCTCCCCCTTGGGATTATTCATCCCCAAATGATGGGTATGAATGTTGCAGTCTTAAAGGTATGGAATAATGTGGACATGATATGTCTCCTAATAAAGAATATACTGATCTGAAACATTTAAATTTTCATTATGAAACTAAATTCTGAGCTGGCTTTCCCTTAATTGCTTTAAGGAGCTGATTCATGCTGAGAATTTAGGATTCACTTGAGGTGTTCATGAACCAATCATACGTATCAAATTGATAAGTGATAACTTATGTAAGTACAAATCTTGAGACAATAAGATTTAGATCTTACAAAGGTATTACACTGTTTGAGATGAAATACTTGGGAAAATTGAGATTATAAGTTGAACTCTTATGAACTGAGTCATGACTACATAGTTGAGTCTAAAACATGATGCTCAGACTAAACTGAATCCGTAATTTACATGGATGGAATAGATTATCTCTTGGGATGGTCATATGCATAAGACTTCAGATAGTAGGACTGGGTGAAAAGGTGGAAAAATCACAGTACTTGTCTGCCTGACTGTTAAGTTGAATTGCTGGATACATAGACTAAATTATACTGGACACTTATACTTAACTGGAGTATCTCTCCAACACTTTTTCTAATGAAGTCCTAGTAGAATTAGGGAGCAATGAATCTTGGGCATGAGTTGCACAAGACACCCAACTAAGGAATTACAACAATGACACCACTCTGTAGCATGAAATATAAACATATAACTCATAAACTAGGATAGAATTACTAGGCCTTACGCAATGAAACTTCTTACTTTCAAGCTTAGCGCACTTCTTGATACTCCCTTAACTATATTATTCCCTTTAAATACCATACTTATTTGATTCAACTTAGAATTCTTATATGGGCATTGATAAATCTTTCTACTAATGCCTAAAGTAACATAAGTCCTCTCAGCATGATCAAGCCTAACTTTAAATCACAAAATACAACATGCCACACCACAATACTAGTCTAAACCATATGATTCAATCTTCTCTCTCTCTCTTTATCTCTCTCTCTCTCTCTCTCTCTCTCTATATATATATATATATATATATATATATTTTAGAGATCACACCCTAAC
>NC_061111.1:148673811-148701579 GCF_002878395.1 Capsicum annuum
TGACTGATCATGTTCACTGACTGAACTGGATTGAGTTCACTGAGTTCTGGTGTCTGACTGAATATACCGAGTTCTGTACTGACTGAATACTACTGATTGTGACATTACTGAGACTATTATATAACTACTGTAGCTCTAGGTAAATATCTAGATTTTTGAGTATTGAATAACCCCAGGACTCAATAGCATGGAAAGTAAAGCATAGCATGATCTTGAAAAGCATACCCATAGTCAATTGTTCATAATTCATTCACTGAGATAGTTTATCAAACACTTGGAGGTTATGGACTTGTACATAAATGAGAACACATGGTAACGTGTCATGATTACCCTATTCAATTCACATGGCCATTTTATCAAGTACGTGGAGATTAATACTTTAATACGGGAAAATTCGCCAAACACATAGGGATCATGAACTTGGACATGGAAATATCTTAAACATGGGAGCATAGCATGATTACATAACTAAAATCATGAATTGAGAATTCATATGTAATTCGCTTGAAATAGGTCATGAGTGTTTCATCAAAACATGTAAAGTTCATAGTTTGAATGTAAGAATGTCTTAAATATGAGGGAACAATAGAGTTACATGGAAAAGTTTATAGCTTGGGGATTCATCTTGAAATTGACTTAACATAATATTGGAATTTCATCAAACATGTGGAAGACTTGAATTTAAAACATGAGAATATTGCTAAACATCATGAATTTAGGATCGATCATGGAATTTACTTGAATAAAGCATGGGGAATTCTAATTCATAGCATGAGGAATTTAACATCTTTCATGGAATCATACATGAGCTTAATTGAATTAAAATCATCATAGAAACATGAATTTCAATCTTTCTTGAACATACAAAATACCATAGTAATGGAAGATTCATTCTTTAATTAAAAGAAAAGAGTTTTTAGGCTCCATGGGTGAAAGAGGATCCATGGATAAAATCCCACATACCTTAAAGCTTTAATTTTAAAGGAGAAAAATAATCTTGAAAGCATTCTTGAATTTGAAAACTTGATTTCTTGCTTTTCTTGAAAAAAAAATTAATAAAGTTTACGAAGTTCTTGAGGAGGCTAGGGTTTTTATTTGAGAGAAAAGATGAATAATTGAGTTTATATTGCTTTTGGGGACTGAAATTAAGTGTTATGGGAGGATTTGAGTGAGGAAAAGTGACCAAAGTGCCCCTAGACCCTTTAAAAGATGAATTAGTGTGTGAAACAGTTCCGTAACGTGTTGGCTGACGCGTCGCATCTCTATTGCATCGGTTTACTGCCTCACATGGAAATGCCATAACTTTCCACTCGAGTATCAGATTTTAGCAAAATTGGTATCATTGAAAAGCTAAGTCAATTATCTACAATTTGGTGGGTCTTGATATGCAAAATTTTATGTATATAAAAGTTAGATATATTTAAATAAAACTCTTGTAGAATCAAATGCCAAGCTTTGGATAAATCAAAGGCTCTAAGCTCAACTTTGTTCAAATTGATTCTTATGAACATTTTTACCTCAAAAACAAATCAAACATGGGGATGCAGATCATGAAACTCATATTTGCATGGTAATCATTTAGATCATAGATTATACACATAGGAATGACGGTTCAAAGACCAGCCCAAAAATGTGGGGTATTACATTATCTTTCCCTTGGGAACATTTGTCCTCGAATTAGACTGGTTAGACTGAGAGTACTGTACGAAGGTAACTGATATAATATTCTGAATATGATTGAATTAGAACATGATTGCATAATTGATTCCGAAACATGATACATGAACTGACCTAATTTCGTGAATACATGCACTGACATGAGAATGATTATAAAGCTGAGATAGAAACAAGAGAGTCACCTGATATGTAACCATTACTTCAAGCTGGATCCTATTTCATGATGAAAAATAAAATTTTTAGGACATGAATACTTGGGGTATTACAATACATCTCTCCTTTGGGATACTTCGTTCCCCGAATGATATTGACTTGGTTGAAATACTAAGGAAAGATTGAGATAATGCACAAAAAAGTTATGGATGAAATCATGACTGAGTATTTGGGATCTGAAACTGATGCATGATGCATGAACTGAGATGAATTTACAAATTACATGGATGTGAATGAATTACCTCTTGGAGCAGCCATATTCATGAGAATTTTGAATAGTATGACTAGATGGAAAGATGGAAAGCCATAGGAACTTGTCTGTCTGACTGCTAGACTAGATTGCTGGATATACGAACTAAATTATACTGAAAGCTTATGCTCAACTATCCATTCCACTTGTGCACGAACATGACATTCAAGCCTTTCTTCATAACCATACATAAACTTATCGGCAAACCACCACAAAAGAATCTTTTTTATTTTTTCTAAACCTCTATCCTTAAAACTTCCATGCACTAGCCCAAGAAAACACACATAGAATTTTAACTAATCATGACATAAGGAGAGGTCACTGAAAGGTTAGAGCATGAGAAATTGAAACATGAAAGGATAAATTTGACACTCAACTGAGGCTTGAGAAATAAAGTATCAATGATATTAATTTGTCAGAGAGGTCTGAAATGAGGACATACATAACATAAACTAAATTCCGTTGATCATTAGAGGTGTAGCATGAGCACCTGGAACTGAACATACCATAAGGCATGGGTACATGAGTCATGAGTTGCACGACCTGAGTTTGGAGTTCATAATTTCATGGAACATGATTCGTACTGCTAAGTGAACTAGAAATCCTCATACTAAACACTGAAAGCGTACATGGTTTTTCTATAAAGTGCATAAATATGAGCTGTGATGATGGAGCTGACATGTTGGGCATGAGTAGATATCGTGATGGCTAAAAATTTTTACACTGAGATAAGAATAGGTTGGGAATCATCCTCCTTTACTGCTTTTCTACACATACTGGCACTACTACTAGAATCTGAGAGCCTCACTTGGTTACTTGTTCTATCATCTCCCCCTTAGCTTTAAGCCATCATCTTAAGTCTGTTACTACTTTACTAAACTCTAAACTGAACTGCAATCACTTTACTCTAGAGTCTGGGGTATAATAATACACATGAATGATAAACTCATCCACACCATCATACTTAATCTCGAATCAACAAACTTAAATTATTGCATGCATTGTTCAAGCCTACTGATTCACCTTTCTTACAACTAGCCTAATGAATATATAATCTGCTCAATTTGGATAACGCTATCCCAACTCTACTACTGCTAAACTTTTGGGTCCATGCTTCTAACTATAAATCATATACTATAAAAAGGATTCTAAGAAGGAAATCTGAAAGCACATCTAACTTTGGCTTAATGCATAGTTTTCATGAACATGAATGAAATATTTCAAATATTAGGACATAACGGCACTGATGGGATACTTTCTGAGCCAACATGTAATCCTATAACTGTCTGTGGGGACTGGCTGAGGAAATACTATCTATAAAGACTTAAGCTTCACTATTTCGATTGCCTCAAAACTAAGGCAAAGTTAGCATAAATAGAGCAAGATGAGGATCTGTATAACTTTCTTAGATAATACCTCTACTGCACGATCTGAGACTTAAAACAAGGGAAACATTTCCTAAATTCCTTGTAGCCTCTCAAAGAAAAGTACTGACGTCTCCATACCATTTCGCAAAACTCTACTAGACATGACTTCATAGACACCCTAGGACACTTGAGCTTTGTGCTTTGATACAAAGTTTGTAACGAACCGAGACTTCCCCCTAGTCATCACACAGTGCTTATAACCACAAGTGATCCCAAGCTAACCCATAAACTAGCATACTGTTAAGCAACTAAATTATAACATAATAAATAGCTATTTTTCTGTGCGGTAATATAATCATATTAAAATTCTAAAATAGATACAATACTAATAAAGCTTTACAATATGATAAACCTAAAAGATAAAACTAAAATTATATAACTGACTTTGACTGACATCTATGAAGCCTCTACTATACTGACTAAAGAGGACTGGGACATGCCTTCAACTACCACTAATTAATACACATGAAAACAAATGAACTGTACATGAACTAAAACTATCTGGAGTTCCCGAAGTAGGAGAACTCATCACCTACTAGCTAGAATCTTCAACTGTCTGATCATGATGCATAGGCTATAACTGATACCTACATTATGAGGTAATATAGCACATAGACATATATGTGGATCAGTATTTATGGAATATACTGAGTATGCAGGGGTGAATAGATAAGTAAAACTGATTTCATACATAATCGTAAAACATGCATGTAAAGTATAAGTAGACTCACCAATAGGTTGGAATAAACTGAAAACTGAAATATCTTAAAGCATGAGTGACAAACATTCTTTGATAAGATGGTAAATCTCTACACTTAGTTTCTTTAAAACTTTACCTTAATGACATAAGTATAACTGAAGCTGGGATATGATAAAACATAGATACTGTATAAATACTGGGTCTGAAACTATATGATAGAGACTGAAATAAATCAAGAATCTGAATATACAATCACACTAAGCACAAATGCATAAATATACTAACTTATCTGATTAACTAAATAACTAATAGCTGAATACTGGTCATATAAGATTGAACTATACTTAGTCCGAATAACTGGACTGAAACTATAGAGTATTATGCATACGAGGAAGGGACTGACTGAGCAATATGAGATAACTGAGCATGAATTCATAAAACTATATTATCTATGAATGCAAGACCAAGAATATAACATGATTTTGAAATAGTCTGTAAACTGAGGTACTGAAATACTAATAACTAAATAACTAATAATTGTATGTTATGGTCAAGCAAACCTGAAATTAAACTAAGTTACTAGTCTAATTACTCAACTGAGACTATGACTGAGACTGTAACTAAACGATAACTAAAACTGTAACTGAGACTATAACTAAGATTATAATTAATATTCATACTGGAACTAAGTACTGAGTTTTAATAACTGAGTAACTGATAGTTGTGATTACTGATAACTGAGTTACGGATAATAGGGTAACTATTTCTGACAGTCCTAATTCTGTAGAACTAAACTTAGTTCTATACTAAGTTTGAAACTGAAACTATGAGAGTAATCATCTAACCGACATGCCCCTTTCTAAACTGATTGGGGTCCAAACTATAACCCCAGTTGGAAGGGTGTTAGTACCGTGCTAAGGGTAATAACAAGCTGAAGAGTCACCCTCAATCTTATAGGTACTCTGAATGAAAATGGTGGTACCCTCAAACTGGCAGGTAAAACACCTTATCAACCCTCAATCTGGTAGGTTGATGTCTCAACCTACGTTGGCTAAGTAGTTCGAGAACACAAGGATTGCTTCTAAGGATCACACCCTCTGCTGGCAGTTAAATCCCCAACCTTGGGTTCACTCAGTGCTAAATCCTACTCTCAACTGAATAGACACTGAACTAATTTATAAACTGTACTAGGCTGGACTGAACTACGACTGATCATGTTCACTAACTAAATTGGACTGAGTTTACTGAGTTCTAGTGTCTGACTGAATATACTGAGTTCTATACTGATTGAATACTACTGATCATGACATTACTGGGAATATTCTGTAACTAATTTAGCTCTAGGTAAATATCTAGATTTTTAAGTATTGAATACCCCCAGGACTTGATAGCATGGAAAGTAAAACATAGCATGATCTTAAAAAGCATAGCCATAGTCAATTGTTTACAATTCATTCATTGAGATATTTTATCAAACACTTAGAGGTTAGGGACTTGTACATAAATGAGAACACATGGTAACATGTCATGATTACCTTATTCAATTCATATGGGATTTCTATCAAGAACATGGAGATTAATACTTTAATACGAGGCAATTAGCCAAACATATGGGGATCATGAACTTAGACATGGAAATATCTTAAACATGGGAGCATAGCATGATTAAATAACTAAAATCATGAATTGGGAAATTCACATGTAATTCTCTTGAAATAGGATATGAGTGTTTCATCAAAACATATAAAGTTCATAGCTTGAACGTAAAAATGTCTTAAACACGAGGAAAAAATAGAGTTACATGAAAATGTTCATGGCTTGGGGATTCACCTTGAAATTGACTTAACAGGATATGGGAATTTCATCAAATATGTTAAAGGCATGAATTTAAAACATGAGAATATTGCTAAACATCATGAATTTAGGATCTATCATGGAACTTACTTGAATAAAGCATGGGAAATTTCAATTCATAGCATGGGGAATTTAACATCTTTCATGGAATCATACATGGACTGAATTGAATTAAAAACATTATGAAAACATGAAATTCAATCTTTCTTGAACATACAAAATACCATAGTAATGGAAGATTCATTTTTTAATTAAAAGAAAAGAGTTTTTGGGCTCCATGGGTGAAAGAGAACTCATGGATAAACTCCCACATACCTCAAAGCTTTAATTTTGAAGGAGGAACACAATCTTGAAAGCTTTCTTGAATTTGGAAACATGAGTTCTTGCTTTTCTTGAAAAAAAATTGATGAAGTTCTTGATGTTCTTAAGGAGTCTAGGATTTTTCTTTGAGAGAAAAGATGAATAATTGAGTGTATATTGCTTTTAAGGACTGAAATTAAGTGTTATGGGAAGATTTGGATGAGGGGAAGTGATCAAAGTGACCCTAGGCCCTTTAAAAACTGAATTAGCATGTGAAACAGTTCCCTAATGCGTTGGCTGATGTGACACATCGCTATCGCGTCGGCTTACTGCCTCACATGAAAAATACCATAACTTTTCTCTTGAACATCAAATTTTGGAGAAATTGGTATCATTGAAAATCTAATTCAGTTATCTACAATATTGTAAATCTTGAGCTGCAAAATTCTATATATATAAAAAGTTATACACATTTAAAATAGACCCTCATAGAATCAAATGTCAAACTATGGACGAATCAAAGGCTCTAAGATCAACTTTGTTAGAAGTGATTCTTAGTCACTTAGTCACTTGAAAATGGTTAAGTGTAGGGAATTTATAGGGGATTTTTTATTTTGAATGTAGTTTTGTTTTGATACTTAGTCACTTGAAAATGGTTAAGTGTAGGGACTTTAAAGAAGATTTTTTTTTGAATGTGGTTTGGTTGGTGACTTAGTTAGTTGAAAATGGTTAAGTTTAGGGACTTTAAAGGGGGTGTTTTGTTTTGAATGTGGTTTGGTTGGTGACTTAGTTGCTTGAAAATGGTTAAGTGTAGGGACATTAATGGGGATTTTTTATTTTGAATGTTGTTTGGTTGGTGACTTAGTTACTTAAAAATGGTTTAGTATAGGGTCTTTAAAGGGGATTTTATGTTTTGAATGTGGTTATGTTTGGTGATATGGTATGTTAAAAATGGTTAAGTGTAGGGACTTTTAAGGGAATTTTTTTTTTGAAAGTGGTTGTGTTTGGTGAGTTGGTAGGTTGAATGTAGGGACTTTAAAGGTGGTTTTTTTGTTTTGAAAGTGGTTGTATTTGGTGACTTGGTATATTGAAAATGGTTAAGTTTAGGGAATTTAAAGGTTTCTTTTTGTTTTGAAAGTGGTTATGTTTGGTGAGTTGGTAGATTGAAAATGATTAAGTGTAGGGACTTTAAAGATGTTTTTTGTTTTGAAAGTGGTTATGTTTGGTGAGTTGGTAGGTTGAAAATGGTTAAGTGTAGGGACTTTAAAAGGTGTTTTTTTAATGTGGTTGTGTTTGGTGATATTTGAATTTTTGTGACTTGATAGAATTAATTATATCTGATTGGTTGCATAGATAGAACCTGATTATAGCTGGATATATCAATGGATCAATGATAATAGAATGGGTATTAGTGAGGAATTTGTTGAAGGTGTCAAACAATTTTTTGAACATGCTAAGACACTTGATGTTTGGACACATTTTCGGGCTATTCGTTGTCCTTGTGTTAGATGTGATGGTATAAATCTTGTAAGTGAAGAATATGTACAAAAACATCTTTATAAAAAGGGGTTTCACAAGGTTTTTTTAAGTTTGCGTGGTATTTATGCTGATGTTGTGCAAAATAACTTTATTGTTTGAGAAAGTAGTAGTACTGTAGGTATAATAAATATCAAGATACTAGGATGACATAAATGGTGCACGATGTTTTTGGGTTGTAACATGGGGGCGACTTTAGGGAAAATGTCGAAGATGTTCCTAATAGAGAAGCGGGCAAATTCTATGAACAATTGCATGCTGCTAGTCATCCTTTATTTGACAGGTATTTGCACTCTCGTTTGTCTGTTGCTGTTAGATTATTAAGTATTAAATCTGACTAAAATATTGCTGAAGGAGGAATGGAATCAATGGTAGACCTTATTAAAGAGTTAGTTGACCCTGGCTTGGATGTTCTTGATTCTTTCTACAAGTCAAAAATATTGGTGTCAAAGTTAGGTCTCTCCTTGGTTAGAATTGATTATTGTGAAAATGATTGCATGTTATACTTTAAGGAAGTTGCTAACCTAGAGTCCTGTAAGTTTTGTCAGTACCCTCGATATAAGCGTGGTTCTAGTATAAATCAAATTGCTATTAAGTTGATGCATTATTTACTCTAATACCAAGGTTGAAGAAGTTGTATGCTTTAAATAGCTCAGCTCCTTATATGAGATGGCACAGTGAAAATAGAAGACCTACTGGTGTTATGTGTCATCCATCTGATAGAGAGTCTTGGATAGCATTTTGATGCAACTTATCCAGATTTCACAGATGAGCCACCAAAAATTTGTTTGGGATTATGTGCAGATGGCTTCTCTCCTTTTTCAGTTGGTGTTGCGCCATATTCATGTTGGCTTGTATGTATCACCTCTTATAATGTTCATCCTGAAATATTGATACTAGTCCCTATATATTTCTAAATTGTGTTGTTCCTGGCCCGCATAATCCAAAAAGAGGAATAGATGTCTATTTGCAACATTTGATTGATGAACTTTAAATTTTATGGCATGAAGGGGTAGAAACTTGGGACATCTCACTTAATTAGAATTTCTATGGGCGTGCATATTTAATGTGAACTATTAATGATTTTCCTGCTTATGGAATGTTGTCGGGTGAATAACAGCTGGAAAGCTGGCTTGTCCGTACTGCATGGAAAAAATAAAATCTTTCACATTAAGACATGGTAGGAAAAATTCATGGTTTGATTGTCATCTTTGTTTTCGGCCACCTGATCATGAATTTAGGAGACTCAAGAATGCATTTAGAAGGAATATAAGGGAATATGATAGTCCACCTCTAAGGCTATCTTGTCATGACATCTAGGAGATAGTTCAGGATTTGCCTAAAGCCATCGAGGAACTGTTATACAGGCTTGATGGATATGGCATTTCTCAAAATTGGACTAAGCAAAGTATATTTTGGGAGTTAGAATATTGTCCACATAAGTTACTTAGAAATAATGTTTATGTCATGCATACTGAGAAGAACTATTTTGACAACTTGTTCAACACAGTTATGGATGTCACCGACAAAACAAAGGATAATCCTATGGCCAGACTTGACTTACCAGAATATTGCAAACGAAGAGAATTACACTTATAGGAGGAGCCCAATGGAAATGTTCTTAAGCCCAAAGCTAGTTTTACATTCAAGTTGGACCAAAAGCGTTAAATATGTGAGTAGGTCCAAAGTTTGAAGATGCCCAATAGATATGCCTCAAATTTTGGAAAGAGGGTTGATATGCACAAGAAATCTTGCATGGAATGAAAAGCCATGATTGTCATGTTTTTATGGAACAATTACTTCCAATTGCTTTTATTGGTTTACCTGAAAACATATGGAAACCAATAGCAGAGATCAGTTTGTTCTTTAAAGACTTATGTGCCACCACATTAAAAAAGAAAATCTGGCGCGAATGAAAAGTAATATTGTTGTTATCACCAACAAAATGGAGAAGATTTTTCTTCCAGTGTTATTCGATGTGATGGAACATCTTCCCATTCACCTGGTGCACGAAGCTCGGTTAGGCGGTCCAGTTCAAACTACTTGGATGTATCCATTTGAACGGTAAGTAATTACAATATTTTTAAATTCATACATATCTTTTTTAAATATGGTAAACATCTAATCTTAAGATTGTGCAGGGAAATTGAAAAATTAATAAGGGGTCCCAAAAACAAACATAGGGTGGAAGACTCTATAGTTGAGGCATATCATGCAAGAGAAACGTCTCAATTTTGTTCATACTACTTTCATGTTGAAGTTGCTTGTTCAAGAAACTGACCAAATCATCATCAGGACTATGTGAATAAGCCTCATTTTCAACCTATATCGATTTTCAATCAATCTAGTTGTAAGTCTAAAAATACCATATGTCGTCGGCTCACTCCCACAGAATGCAAATCAGCAACTTTGTATGTCTTGCTAAATTACCCAAAAGTTGAGCCCTTTCTGAAGTAAGGAGATTAAAATACATATCTTATTTGCTTACTCATTCCTTTAAAGAAACTAATTGTGTTTTGCATGTTGGATCTTCAATTCATTTAAAACTCAATTCCAAGAAAATTAAGTGTACGGATCCTTTGCAACATGGTTTACATCTGAGATTCGTAAGTGTATTAAAATTTCTACAAATTTTAAACATTTACACATTCCTCAACTAACATATATATATATATATATAATATTCTTAGGTACACCAGTTACCAAATGCAGCCGCATACGATCAACTCTTGAGAGATATATTTTTGGGTCCAGTTGAAGCTCATGCAGTGTCCCATTATACAGTAAATAGGTTCAAATTTTCCACCGAACAACACACCAGAACAAGGAAAACAAACAATAGTGGTGTTTGGGCTAAGGGTGATGATGATGTTGATTACTTTGGCATCATACACAAGATCTTAGAACTGGAGTATGCTGGTTTCCCAATAAAAAAATAGTCCTCTTTCGATGTAAGTGGTTTGATCCAAGCATAAGAGGCACAAAAGTACATAAGGAGCATAACATCATTGAAGTGAAGCACAATAGGTCGTATCTTATTTATGATCCATTTGTTCTAGCGCAAAATGCTAAACAAGTGTATTATGCTCCTTATCCATTGCACAGTGATAAGTCTGATTGGTAGGCTATAATCAAAACAAAGCCTATAGGGCGGGTGGAAGTTAAGAATGTGCTGGAGACTGCATATCAACATGAAATGCAGATTGATCACCTGCTAGAGGACGTTGACTTAGTGGTTACTTTGAATCACCCAGAAAATATATTTGAAGAAGTTAATATTGTGGAAGAAGAGGCTGAGTGGGTAGGAGATGATAAAACTTTTGAAGAGGTTGAATGGTTTAGTGGAGAGTCTTCAGAAGAGGAGGATTAGTTTGTGTAGGTTGTATTTATTATGTATTGATCATGTCTTTATGATTTGTACTATATATTTACCTTTATGTTTCTTGTTTAAGATTGATATATAATATATTGTTTAAGATTTTTGTTTTCGCTTTTCCATGATTTATATAGTAATAAAAATATTCTTTTCTATCTCGTGTTGTTGGAGCGATTTGAAATGTGAATTAGTAACTTGAAATTAGTTACTTGTAATGTTTTCTTATATAATCAATTTGTAGGAACTAACTACTTGTTAACTTTACATAATTTAAATGTCAGGCAGAGGTGATAAATGTAATCAAAAAGTTATTCTTATGAAAATAAAAAAGAAAAAACAACCTCCATTAGATAGACGACCAACAGGTATTCATTTATCTAAGGGTCGGTTTGCTGACGCGACAGTACGACCTTCATATTCTAGGTTGTCTTAGTATGTGGTTCCTACTCCTACACATTTAGGGCCACTTCATGGGTCTACACCGACTCATTCAACTCCTACCACCGTGCCACCGTCATCACAGTACTATCGAATGATCGTTGGCTTATCCGAAGTACTACCATCATCAGTACCCTTTTGTAGCAGTCACACAGCTTCACGCAGTGATTCTGTAGGATCTATTAGGTTATCAGATCTTCATCTTGGAGGCACTCCATCTGGTGCTTCAGATCACCTACGCCAGTGCATCCACCATCACTTACTCCACAGCCAGGACACAGAGATGATTTTGGGAGGCGCTATCTCAGGGTAAGATTTCTAAATATAATAACATTATTTATTTTTTCGTTACTATACTATTATGCTCTATGAAATTACTGTTTGATCTTGTGTTGTAGGTTTAGGCCAGATGCTAGAGTTGGACAAACTGCGAGAAAATATGTTTGTCAAAATTTCAATAGCTACTGGACCAGTTGGCAAAAGGTTTCAGAAATTAACAATGAAAGAATGTTTCAAGAACTTAATGTAAGGATTTAACTTATCTAATAATTAACACTTTGTTAGAACAAAAGATTGAATATTATATTTTTGTTTTTGCTATAGAAATTTAACTGATGGGATGATGTGAACGCATGTCTTATAAAGAGGAACTTTTCAAAAGATGTAGATCCAGCTTTGACGGTATGTTGGATTATTGTCACGACCTGAACTAGGGCCTGGCCAAGACGAACATCCCAAACCTTGAAGATCGGAACGTCCTACTCTATCTGGTAGCCATGCACAACATTCATATAATAAGAGAAGATGCGGAAATACAATCTAATACGGAAACATGGTCATTAACTCTGAGATTTAAGACATAAGAACGAAAGTTGCAATTCAAAACATCTTGATAAGATCTGACTCAGTCTGAGAAATCTCTACTACATCTCAAAATTATTCTGAAAATAGGGACAAGGCCCCAGTAGACCAAAACAATGAAATAACATAATCTGAAATAACAGGCCTTCTGGAACAAAGAAGGCTCATCACTGCATGGATCACTTCTCTCTGGAATACTTTACTGATTAGCCGGAACCTTGGACTGAGCCTCCAAACCTAAGAGGTAGCGGGTCAATACAGATGTACTGGTACGCAGAGAAAATCCAAAATAATAATTTATATTCAACATATATGAGAGCAATTTAAAATAGATCATAAACATATCATATAGTAAGAAATCTCATGGGCATTTTCGAAAGACTCTGTAAAATCATCTGAACTCTGTGATACTCTTTCTTTTACTTCTGCACTAGGTGGTATACCTTACAACTCTGAAATTCTACGGGCTATATAGAATCTGCCATGACTCAGTGGGGAAGCCTCCAACCCAAGTGTGCCGCAAGGGTTGGAGTCTCTGACTCTGCTACACCACACAGTCGTCGCCAGCGTAAAAATGATATACCCGAATAGGCAAATCACAGTTTTAGGCTAAGAGTTACTTGAACTATAGCCCTCTTCAGGCAACCACCTAATTCTCTTTATGCCTATTTTTAACTCTTTAAGACATGCATTCTCTGAAAACATACTCTGAAAACTCTAACTCTATTATGGCATACATTTATATGGTATCATCATACCATTGACTTGCAAGTTACATCTCTGAGCCATTTTTAGCATATCTCAATCTCTGTTTTCAAAACATAAATTCGGGACCACCATATTAATAAATCATTTCAAAGAACTCTTTCTGTAAAACTCATGTAAACACATGTATGCAACTCTCTTTATCAAACTTTCAATGATGCAAGGTGGTCATGACAAAGCTCTTAATCTCATGCTAATCTTTTTCTTTTAACAAAATATATTTACATCAAGAAACTCCCTCTCTTAAATCTCTAAATCGTACTCAAAATACTATGGTATTAGAGTAAACTATTTTCAAGCCATAAATCATGCATTTCAATCAATCACCATAAGATCATAAACATAAGGTTATCACAATAGAAGGATTTTCATTATTTCTGCTCTTAAACAAATCTTAAATTTCAAGTTTCATACATATACTTATATGTGTAAATCAATTTAAGGGGATAAGGCCTAAAGGCCAAAACAACAATATCATTAAACATGCATAAAGCATAATAAAATCATGGATTTCAAAACCCCTTTAACAAATTTATTCTTGATGATTTTTAAATCATAATTGGGTGTTTTCAACAAGCCCATGTAGTTTTAGAATAAACCCCACGTACCTCAATTTAAAAATTTGATGGGTGATTATTGAAGCCTACGGTTTGGGGATTCTAAATCTTCAATCAGTTTTGAAAACCCACGGTTGAATCTTGAGTTATTTGGGTATTTATTTGGAAACCCTAGAGAGAGTTCTTATGAATTTTGAAGAAATTATGAATAATAAGGTCACTTGGGAGAAAAATCTAGTGTTTAAGCTGACAACGGGGGTGGAAATTACCCAATATACCCTTTAAGAGAAGGAATAAAATATAACTAGGAGCCCAATTTTATGGGCTACCGTGATGCGCCACTATCGCGGTGGCTCACTGAAATTAACGAATGGGTTTCTTGGGGTCACCACGATGCGGAGCCATCGCGTTGTCCCACTGGTTGGGACCTGGAACTTCAGCGCGATGCACCATAATCGAGCTAGGCTACTGAAATTTGACAATTGTTAAATAGACCACCTCCGTGATGCGCCAGGCATTAAAATGACGGTGTTTTATGACTAGGACTTAAATTAGCCATAACATCTTGCCCGGGTATCGAAGCGTACATTTAGACTACTTTCAAATTCCATAAACAACCTTGTGTCTATAATTATAACTTACTGGCTAATCTAGCAATTGTCATACTTCAAGCAGACAAAAACTCACCTTAGCTAATAACTCCTTCTCTACCTTCTACTAAACTAACACACGAGGACGTATCACTTTAATACCAACTCAATCATATGTAAAAAAGTTCGGCTATACATACATTCAATAAATTGCCCTTACCACTTTTCTTGCTATTACACCTCTAAATCCCCAGTTCCAACCAACAAAAGAATCAACAAGATGGACAACAAGTTGCTAGTAAATCAAAATAGACTCCACACAACTCCATTAGACTACCATAAAATACACAGATGTTACTAGCTACCACATTACTCTATCACTATAAAGGGGTAAATCATCCTCAAACATCAGTTATACAACTAAACACATTTATCTAGACAAAAGTCATCCTCACTCTAATTTCTAATCTTGTGACTTCGTATCACTAACTTCTTGGTCTAATCTCACTACCAATAGGTCATGACACTAATACTTTAACTTATACTACTAATCGAGTGGAAATACAGTTCCAACATTTTTCTACATCTTATTTCTGCTTAAGAATGACATTTGCAACATAAAAATTTTTGAAAGGGACAAAATACACTTAATACCATAGGCTCAGAAGCATGATTTCACCAGAATCAAAATTCACACTAGAATCAATACACTCTGAGGCCCTAATGTACCCTTCACAAGTCCTTACCCAATTTTAAAATCTTATATGGCTCAGTCAGAAAGGACTATACCATTTAGATTCTAAACTTTTGCACCTGAATCACTTCAACAATGAGACATTCTTTGTTTTACTTCTGCGCTAGGTGGTATACCCTACAACTCTGAAATTCCACGGTATATATAGAATCCATTATTGACTCGGCGGGGAACCCTCTAACTCAAGTGTGCCACAAGGGTTGGAGTCTCTGACTCTATTACGCCACACGGCTGTCACCAGTATAAAAATAATATATCCGAATCTGCAAATCATAGTTTTAGGCTAAGAGTTACTTAAACTCTATCCCTCTTCAGGCAACCACCTAATTCTCTTTATGCCCATTTTTAACTCTTTAAGACATACATTCTCTGAAAATATACTCTGAAAACTCTAACTCTGTTATGACATACATTTATATGGTATCGTCATACCAGTGACTTGCAAGTCACATATCTGAGCCATTTTTAGCATATCTCAATCTCTGTTTTCAAAACAAAAATTTGGGACCACCATATCAATAAATCATTTCAAAGAACTTTTTCTCTAAAAATCATGTAAACACATGTATGCAACTCTCTTTATCAAACTTTCAATGATACAACGTGGTCATGTCAAAGCTCTTAATCTCATGAAAATCTTTCTCTTTTAACAAAATATATTTACATCAAGAAACTTCCTCTCTTAAATCTCTAAATAATGCTCAAAATATGATGGTATTTGAGTAAACTATTTTTAAGCCATAAATCATGCATTTCAATCAATCAGCATAAGATTATAAACATAAAGTTATCACAAGAGAGGGATTTTCATTATTTGTGCTCACAAACAAATCTTAAATTTCAAGTTTCAAACATATACTTATATGTGTAAATCAATTTAAGGGGATAAGGCCTAAAGGCCAAAATAACAATATCATTAAACATGCATAAAGCATAATAAAATCATGGATCTCAAATCCCCTTTAACAAATTCATGCTTGATGATTTTTAAATCATAATTGGGTGTTTTCAACAAGCCCATGTAGTTTTAGGATAAAGCCCATGTAGGTTTAGGATGAAGCCCATGTAGTTTTAGGATAAACCCCACGTATCTCAATTTAAAAATTTGATAGATGATTCTTGAAGCCTATGGTTTGGGGATTCCAAATCTTCAATAATTTTTAAAAACCCACAATTGAATCTTGAGTTATTTGGGTTTTTAGTTTGAAACCCTAGAGAGTGTTCTTATGAATTTTGAAGAAAATATGAATAATGAGGTCACTTGAGAGAAAAATCTCATGTTTAAGATGACAAGGGAGTGGAAATTACCCAATATACCCTTAATGAGATGGAATATAATATAACTGGGAGTCCGATTTTATGGGACACCGCGACGTGCCACTATCACGGTGGCTCATTGAAAATTGACGAATGGGATTCTTGGAGTCATCGCGATGCAGAGCCATCGCGTTGTACCACTGGTTGGGATCTGAAACTAAAGAGCGATGCTCCATAATCGATCTAGGCTACTGGAATTTGAAAATTGTTAAATAGGCCACCTCCACGATGCGCCAAGCACCAAAATGACGGTGTTTAATGACTATGACTTAAATTAGCCATAACACTCTGCCCGGGTTTCAGATTTGGGTGAATCTTATATTGACGAAAAGATCATTCAATTTCCCACACTTAATAATTGATTAACATGGAAAATTTGCGTAGGATTTATGGCTTTTGGATCATCTATGCATAGAAATGATAATTTTTGTTCTAGCTTAAAATGCGGATGTTACAATTATGTCTGAACCAAATTAGTATGACCTAACTGGATTAGTGAACCCTTATGGAAATAGTATATTCTCTATTGGAATATAGAAGAATACCAATTGCTGAGGGACAAAGGAAACAAAGCCTGGGCATCATCAAGGGGGGGCTCCCTAGATACTGCGGGTGCCAAAAGTATAATTATTGTGGAGAATAAATTGGTATGTAACTTTTATAGTTTTAATTTTTTTTTCTATTTACATTTTTAATTATTTAAACATTGATAATTTTTTCATATGTAGGAAAAAGAAAAGGGTAGAAGCTGTAATACCCCAAGACTCTAACTAATAGTGCAACGATGACTCAAGATCATGAGAAGTAAATTATAGTTATTTGGTTGTTTTATGATCAAGGTGATGTGTATTAAGGCCTCAAATATGTCCTAGCAATTAGGTAAATCAAAACATTCCTTACCGATTGAATTCTTGGGAAGGATATTGCCATATTCAATTTCAAATAAGTATATCTCTCATATACTACAAATTATTGATATCATAACCTACTAAATATAGTTGAATTATCTTTACAACGATATCAATTT
The DNA here is from genome assembly GCF_002878395.1 of Capsicum annuum. Classification (NCBI taxonomy): domain Eukaryota; kingdom Viridiplantae; phylum Streptophyta; class Magnoliopsida; order Solanales; family Solanaceae; genus Capsicum; species Capsicum annuum. Next base: position 148,691,454 of record NC_061111.1, read on the forward strand.
CACCCAAATCCGGTATCGGAGCCAAGAGTTATGTCCATTTTACTACAGCATGTCAGGCTGGAAAACTGAGTGATGACATTTTGTGATAAGCTGTCACAAGTGTGATGACTTATCACCAAAGTTGTGAGCCTTAGGCATATTTCCACCCCCATTGATGAAATTTCGTGATATGTTTTCACACTATGTTTTCAACCTTAAGCGAATAATCGTAAAATCTACCTTTTTGTGACGATATTTTGTGATAGCTTGTCACAAGTCTGACGAGTTGTCACGAATGTTGTTAGCTATTTTTTTTCAGCAATTAAAGGACATTTTTGCAAGGGTATTTTGTTCTTTTCCCATCTTTTGGAGGCCCCTATATATATGATAATTCCCATCTAAACCAAAATTTCTTCATTCTCTCTTCCAATTCTCTTAAGAAATATATCTAGGTTTTTTATTTAAGGACATTAATCTTCTAACAATCATCCATAAATCTTCAAGAACCAATTTCCTCATAGTATGCTCTTCGAGAATCATTTATTACAAGTGCGGATAGAGTCTCAAGCACTAGAATTCATCCAATTTCAAAGATTAAGGCATGTGGGGTATTGAACAAGAGCAATTCTTTCGTTCTTGTGCCCAAAGCTTTAATTTCTATCATGAATTTATATGATTTTGCAAGTGGGTTTATACCCAAATTACTTCATCATGAGATTATGAGAATATAAATTGTTCAAGCTTTGTTATACATGATTATTTTGCTATTCCCAAGTTATGTCTTGATATTTTATATTGTGAATTTCATATTTCTACCATGAATTGATATTTCAAGTGCTTTCAAGATATGTGTCAAGTTTTAAGCTTCTTTATGACTGTAATACCCCGCATGTTTCTAAGCTAGGAAGTGAATAAGTTTTCCTATGTATGAAACCTCCTATACTTTGAGTAGCATTTTAGAGCATGAATTAAAATGAATATTCTAGCGATGGGATATCTTGTGATGTCTTAAGCATGCTTATATGAGTCGCTTAGAGTGATGCAAGCTAAGAGTTTTTGAATCCATCAAGTCTTAGTGTTTGATTTTAAAAGGGTCATCTTTAAACAAGAATAATATGATTGATATGTGACATTTTGGCATATTTCAACCCATCAAATTATATAGAATCGAATTAGCTTTCCAACGATACCAATTTCATCAAAATCCGACACTCGAGCAAGGAGTTATGACCTTTCAAAGTAGAATGCGTCGCCTAACCAATCGTACATGGCCACTGGAAAGCACAGGCGATATCTTATACGGCGCCTGTGTAAGCATAGGCGATATAATATGCGGAGCCTATGTAAATATAGGCGATATCATATGTGGTGCCTATGTAAATATAGGTGATATCATATGCCACACCTATGTATGATTTCAGCCACGAAAACACTTAGTTTTTAAGTTATTTTGAGGGTAGTTAAGTCTCTTAACACTCCTTACATGTCCCTAGACCTAACCACACGAAATTTATAGCTTATAAAAACATTACAACCCGATTAACATCTCAAAGTTCATTATCCAAGAGAACCATAGGAGAAAAACAACTAGGGTTGCATAATCAAGCTTGAAGATCAAATTTCAAGGAAATTCCTCCGTCAATCACCAAGAACCTTCCTTCCAAGGTATGCATAGTGTTCACCCACGGGTTCCTTTCATCCATGGAGTTCAAGAATCAATCTTTAAAATACAAAAGCTTGGTTGGTTATGGTGATATGATCATACCCATATTGATTCTTGTTTGTTTTGCTATATAATAGTATCGTGACTGTATATCTCATGAAAGTTATATTGTTAGTTGAAAAATATGATCTTTAGATGGATTGATAGAATGCAAGTATGACATCCACCTATGCCTTAAAGAATGCATTCAAGGTGTTCGATAAAATGCCTAGTATGTTAGAACTTCATATTAACATGATTTCATGATATCTAAATAACAAGTTCATATTAGTCATGCACTCCAATATGAATTTTCACACAAATTATCTGCTATTATTATTGTGGTATAAAGCATGTATAATAATGGAGATATAAATTATGTACAGAAAATATAACCATGCTTTTCCTATAATGTTTGAAATATTGAATAAATACATGAAGTATACTATCCCCTGCTTATGATATTGTGCATTGTGGACTCAAGTCATGTCATGTGTGTCAGTTTCCTCCTATAGAGTCCTGGGGATATTCATACCTGAAAACTATAGCTGTTTGCCTAGAGCCATGTCATGTTTCACGATATCCGAACTCAAACTATGATTCCATAGACTTCAGTCAGTCATGTGACTCAGGAAAATCTCATGATCTCAGTCAGTTGTCAGATATCAGTAACATTCCGCCAGTTAATGGAATTCAGTAAGATTAAGTTATGTATAGTCAGCTATTCATGTCCAGTCCCTCCAGATGGGAGTAGAGGTTAGCACCGAGTGAACCCAAGGATGGGAACTCACCCGTCAGTTCAGGGTGTGATTCTTAGAAGCAGTCCCTGTGTTCCAGAACTACATAGCCAGCGTAGGTTAAGACATATTAACCTATCAGATTAGGGTTGATAAGGTGGTTTAACCTGTTAGTTCAAGGTTCCCACCATTCTCATTGAGTACCTGCCAGATAAGGGTCACTTATAAGCTGTCCTTACCTGTGGCATAGTATTGACACTCCTCTAGTCGGGGTAAAGATTGGACCCTAGCTTAGACATAACGGCATACATAGGGCATGTCGGTTAAACACTACCTCCCACAATTTCAGTATCAATCTCAGTAAAAGAACTCAGGGCGTTCTTGGGATTTCAGTATATATAGGACTGTCAGATACAGTCGTTACGTTCTTTAGATTTTAGTATATACAGGACTGTCAGATATAGTCTTCCATGTTATCAGCTTGAAGTATCAGTCATAACAGTTATCAGTAAACCATATATTAGCTTACAGGTCTTGCTATCACATATTCACGGTCCCAATTTCTATATATGTATGTTTGCACTCCCACATTCATGTTAGTTAGTCAGTGTTGTTCATTAATGAAACCCTTTATGTTCAGCCTACCTTCCTCGTATACTCAGTACTCCAGTTGTAGTGACATATTTGCACTATGGAGCTTTCTTTTCATGTTACACCATAGGTTCCGAGACACGAGCTCCAGCCCAACAATAGCGGTAGCATTCCAGTCGCAGAGACACAGTGAGTCCTCATTGATTCAAGGATAATATGATTTGATACATTTATTTATTTCTTCAGTCTAGTTTTATGGAGTTAGTTAGAGTCATGTTCTTTCAACTCCTTATTCAGATAGTTTAGAGGCTTTTCGATTTATATTCAGATTTATGTTCAGACTTAGCTTTCAGATTGAGTTATTTTGGGTATTTTCACTCATATGGACGTTATGATTTTTATACATGGTTTTATTTAGTTGAACCTTATGGCCTTACAGTTTTATGTATTCCGCATTATTATGTCATGATTTGTAGTATATAGGTATAGATATCAGTCATGGGTTAGCTTGTGGTCCCTCAGGGTCATGAGCACCGTGTAGCATTCTGGTTCAGCAAATCGGGGCAGTATAAACTTGGTATCAGAGCCTAAGGTTCAATAGAGTCCTAGGAAGTATAAAAGCCGGATCTAGTAAAGTCTTGTACATGGGTGTGTTGCGCGCCACATTTATGTATAGGAGCTTATAAGATGTTTTTAGGAATAGTCCCTTTTCTTCAGTATTCATGTCATGCTAGTGAGCATAATAACAAGTTAAACTCTCAGTCAAATCCATTCTTCTCTTATTTCGGACCATGGCCCCAAAGAGAAGAAACCAGCCAGCTCCTCAGCCCGAAGATCCTTTGGGCAAACATGTTTCCCATGCAGAGTTTAGAGCCTTATTTACCATACTTGCTCAGTTTGTGGCTGCATAGAATGAACGACCACCAGTCATTTCGGCCAATCCAGTGGCCAATCCCATAGCATCTAGGGTTCAGGACTTCACCTGGATGAACCCTCTATCTTTCCATGGGTTTAAGTCTGATGAGGACCCTCACGACCTTCTTAGATAGATTCTTTCCCCAAGTGCTGAGGAAAGCCAAAGTTCTTGAGTTCATCAACCTCAGGCAAAGGAATATGATGGTTAGGAAGTATTCTCTTAGATTTACTCAGCTAGCTAGGTATGCTCCTCATGTGGTTATAGACAATAGGGCTAAGATGAGCAAGTTCGTGTCAGGGGTCAATGATAGCATGGTAAATGAGTGTAGGTATGCGATGCTGATCGGTGATATGACCTTATCAAGACTCATGACCTATGCCCCTCAAGTAGAAGAGAAGAAGGTTAAGACTAGGAAGAGGCAGAACAAAAGAGCAAGGTCAGGTAACTTCAACTTTGCTCACCCCAAGTCAGATGGAGGAAAACGTTCACAGTTTCGCTCCAAGTCATTCATTCCAGCCCTTTCCTCTGCCAGTGCTCTAGTGCCAAAGTTCAGAGATGGCAACAAAGATAAAGCACCAAGCTCTAAATCTCAGGGCAGTGTTAGCAGTGCCCGAACGAATCCCCTTTGTCAGACTTGTGGTAAGAACCACAAGGGCATTTACAGAGCTGGTAGTGATGTCTGTTTGATTATGGCAAGCCAGGCCACAGGATTAAGGAGTGTCTTCAGTCAAGTCTTCAAGGTTAGCAAAATCATTTTGTAGCTCAATCTGGTTGCCCAAACCAGTAGGGTGTCGTTTCCAGTGCTACCATTGGGCAACGCCCAAATAGACTCTATGTTTTTCAGTCCTGGTGGCTCAGGAAAATTCTCCTACTATCGTTACTGGTAAGTTACAGATTTTTCATGTTCATGTTTATGCTTTGCTAGACCCAGGTGTATCCTTGTCTTTTGTTACTCCATACATAGCAGGCAATTTTGGAATCAGTCCTGAAATTCTAGCAGAGCCCTTTTCAGTCTCTACCCTAGTAGGTAAAACCACCATAGCTCGATAGGTATACAGGAACTGCCCAATTATGATATCTCAGAAATCCATGTCAGCAGATTTAGTTGAGTTAGAAATAACTAATTTCGATGTCGTTCTCGGTATAGATTGGCTTCATTCTTGCTATGCTACAGTCAACTGAAGAAATAGGATAGTTCAGTTTCAGTTCCCCAATGAGCCCATCCTAGAGTGGAAGGGTAGTATTTCAGCGTTCAGGGGTCAACTTTTTTCCTACCTTCGAGCAAGGAAAATGATTTCTAAAGGGTGTGTGTATCATCTCGTGCATGTTAAAGATTCTAGTTTTGAATCTCCCAATCTCAAAACAGTCCCAGTTGTTAATTAATACTCAGATGTCTTTCCTGAAGATCTTCCAGGCATTCCTCCTAAAAGAGAAATAAATTTTCTTTCGGATACTCAACCTATTTTGATTCTGCCATACAGAATGGCACCAACAAAACTGAAAGAACTAAAATATCAGTTGAAGGATCTATTAGATAAGAGATTCATTAGACCCAACATTTCCCCATAGGGTGTGCCAGTATTATTCGTGCTCAAGAAAGATGGTTCTCTCAGTATGTGTATTGATTACCATCAACTCAACAAGGTCATGGTCAAGAAAATATATCCTCTTCCTAGGATTAATGATCTATTCGACCAAATTCAGGGTGCCAGTTACTACTCCAAGATAGACCTCAGATCAGGCTACCATCAGCTCAGAGTTAGAGAATGTGACATTCCAAAGACAACTTTTCGTAATCGGTATGGTCACTTTGAATTTTTAGTCATGTCATTTGGTCTTACCAATGCCCCTGCAACTTTCATGGATTTGATGAACTGTGTGTTCAAGAAGTACTTGGACATGTTTGTCATAGTCTTTATAAATGATATTCTGGTCTATTCTCATACAGAGCGTGATCATGCAACCATCTCAGGATTGTTCTTCATACTCTCAGGGATCACCAATTATTCGCTAAGTTTAGCAAATGCAAATTTTGGCTAAGATCAGTAGCATTCATTGACCATATTGTTTCTGGTGATAGAATTAGAGTAGATTCTTAGAAAACCAAGGCAGTAAGAAATTGGCCCAGACCCGTATCTCCATCATATATCAGGAGTTTTTTAGGTTTGGATAGCTATTACAGACGGTTTGTCAAAGTATTTTCTTCTATTGAATCTCTTATGTCCAGATTGACTCAGAAGAAGATTAAGTTTTAGTGGTCAGATTCATTCGAGAAGAGCTTTCAAAAGTTGAAGACTCGACTCACCTCAGCTCTAGTTCTAGCTCTTCCATATGGTTCAGACGGTTTTGTAGTCTATTATGATGCATCCAGAGTGGATTTAGGTTGTGTCCTCATGCAGAATGGTAAGGTCATAGCCTACGCCTCCAGACAGTTAAAGCCATATGAGAAAAATTATCCTACTCATGATCTTGAGTTAGCAGCAATAGTTTTTGCTTAGAAGATTTGGAGGTATTATCTCTATGGAGTTCATGTAGATGTCTTCACAGACCATAAAAGCCTCCAGTATGTCTTTTCCTAGAAAGATCTCAATCTTTGTCAGAGAAGGTGGTTAGAGCTCTTGAAGGATTACGACATGAGTGTTTTTTATCATTCGGTCAAGGCCAATATTATGCTGACACTCTTAGTAGACTCTCCATGGGTAGTATTTCTCACGTTGAGGGTAGCAAGAAAAAGATGGCTCAGGAGATCCATCAGCTTACCAAATTAGGCGTTCGCTTAGTCAATTCTTTAGAGGGTGGTGTATGTGTTCACAGTAGTTCAGAGTCATCTCTAGTTTTTGAGGTGAAAGAAAAGCAAGACAGGGATCCTAGCCTTATCAAGCTCAAAGAGTCAGTTCAGAATCAGAAAGTTAATGTTTTCTCCCAAAGGGGAGATGGTGTTTTTTGTTTTCAAGGTCGTCTATGTGTTCCAGGTGTAGATGAATTGAGGCAGCGAATTCTTGCAGAAGTGCATGGTGCACGATACTCTTCATCCAGGGGCTACTAAGATGTACTGCGACATACGGGAGATCTATTGGTGGAGTGGGATGAAGAGAGATATTGCAGAGTTTGTGGCTAAGTTCTCTACATGTCAGTAAGTTAAGATAGAGCATCAGAGACCTAGTGGTTCCATGCAAGAGTTCACCATTCCTACTTGGAAGTAGGAAGAAGCAAACATGGACTTAGTGACTGGTTTGCCTAGAACTCATCATCAGCATGATTCAGTCTGGGTCATTGTAGATAGAATGGCCAGGTCAGCTTATTTTCTTCCTGTTCGTACTTTTTATTCCGCTGAGGATTATGCCAAACTCTATATCAGGGATTTAGTTAGGTTACATGGTGTTCCACTATCTATCATCTCAGACAGAGGTACCCAATTCACCTCTCACTTTTTGAAAGCATTCCAAAAGGGTCTCGGTACCCAAGTCCATCTCAGCATAGCATTTCATCCTCAGAAAGATGGTCAAGTAGAGAGGACCATTTAGAATTTTGAAGATATGCTAAGGGCGTGTGCAATTGACTTCAAGGGATGTTGGGATGACCACTTGCCTTTGATTGATTTTGCATACAACAATAGCTATTATTCTAGTATTCAGATGGCTTCATTCAAAGCTCTCTATGGTAGGAGATGTAGATCTCTGATTGGTTGGTTCGAAGTTAGTGAGGCCTCAGTCATAGTTCTTGACTTAGTATTCGACGCCTTAGAGAAAGTTCAGTTGATCATAGAGAGACTCTGAGCTACTCAGAGCCAACAAAAGTCCTATACAGATGTTCATAGAAAAGATCTCGAGTTCGAGGTCAATGACTATGTCTATCTTAAGATCTCTCCTATGAAGGCAGTGAAGAGGTTCGACAAGAAAGGAAAACTCAGTCCCCAATATGTCGGTCCCTTCAGAATTCTCTGTCGCTTCAGCAATGTAGCTTATGAGATTGAGTTGCCTTCAGATCTAGCCTCAGTCCATCCATTCTTTCATGTCTCTTTGCTCAAGAAGTGCATAGGTGACCTAGCAGTTGTTGTCCCTATTCAGAGCATTGATATTCAGAACAACCTCTCTTATGAAGAGATTCTAGTCAAAATCTTAGATTATCAGACTCGTAGATTGAGGAACAAAGAAGTCCCTCTAGTCAAGGTTCTTTGGAGAAATCAGTCTCATGAGGGATCTACTTAGGAAGAAGAAGCAGATATGCGTACCAAGTATCCTTACCTCTTCCCCGCCAATTCAGATCAAGCTCAAGGTAATAGTTCTCCTTAAACTTATTCAGTTTCATATTCATGTTTCCAGTATAAACTTGGTACCTATTAACCGTTGCATACTCAGTCATGCATTCATGTATTAGTTATCCGTGCATCAGATATGCACGAGTTCAGTATGTTTAGCATATCAGTCATGACATTAAGTTTCAGTTCTTCATGTTCAGTTCAAGTTCTGTTGTCTTGTATCCCTTCTCAGTAAATTCTCATTTGAGGACGAATGTTCCTAAGGGGGAGATATTGTAATACCCCGCATGTTTCTAAGCTAGGAAGTGAATAAGTTTTCCTATGTATGAAACCTCCTATCCTGTGAGTAGCATTTTAGTGCATGAATTACAATGAATATCCTAGATATAGGATATCTTGCGATGTCTTAAGCATGCTCATATGAGTCACTTAGAGTGATGCAAGCTAAGAGTTTTTGAATCCATCAAGTCTTAGTGTTCAATTTTGCAAGGGTCATCTTTAAACAAGAATAACGTGATTGATATGTGACATTTTTGCAGATTTAGACCCAAAAAATAGTAGAGAATCGAATTATCTTTCCAACTATACCAATTTCGTCAAAATTCGACACCCGAGCAAGGAGTTATGACCTTTCAAAGTAGAATGCGTCGCCTAACCAATCTCACATGGCCACTGGAAAGCATAGGCGATATCATATGCAGCACCTATGTAAGAATAGTAGATATCATATGCGGCGCCAATCTAAATATAGTCTATATCATATACGGCACCTATGTAAATATAGGCGATATCATATGGGGCGCCTATGTATGATTTCAGCCATGAAAACACTTAGTTTTTGAGTTATTTTGAGGGTAGTTAAGTATTTTAACACTCCTTACATGTCCCTAAACCTAAAATCATGAAATTTATAACTTCTAAACACATTACAACCCTATTAACATCTCAAAGTTCATTATCCAAGAACACCATAGGAGAAAACCAACTAGGGTTGCACAATCAAGCTTGAAATCAAATTTCAAGGAAATTCCTCCATCAATCATCAAGAACCTCCCTTCCAAGGTATTCGTAGTGTTTATCCATGGATTTCTTTCATCCGTGGAGTTCAAGAATCAATCTTTAAAATATAAAAGCTTGGTTGGATGTGGTGATATGATCATACCCATGTTGATGCTTGTTTGTTTTGCTATATAATAGTATCGTGACTGTATATCTCATGAAAATTATGTTGTTAGTTGAAAAACATGATCTTTAGATGGATTGATAGAATGCAAGTATGAAATCCACCTATGCCTTAAAGAATGCATGCAAGGTGTTCGATAAAATTCCTAGTATGTTAGAACTTCATATTTACATGATTTCATGATATCTAAATAACAAGTTCATGTTAGTCATGCACTCCAATATGAATTTCCATGCAAATTATGTGTTGTTATTGTTGTGGTATAAAGCATGTATAATAATGGAGATATAAAGTATGTACACAAAATATATCCATGCTTTTCCTATCATGTTTGAAATGTTGAATAAATACATGAAGTATACTATCCCCTGCTTATGATATTCTGAATTGTGGTCTCAAATCTTGTGATCAAGTCATATCATGTGTGTCAATTTCCTCCTATCGAGTCCTGGGGGTATTCGTACCCAAAAACTATAGTTGTGTTCCTAAAGCCATGTCATGTTTCACGATATCCGAACTCAAGCTATGATTCCATAGACTTCAGTCAGTCATGTGACTCAGGAAAATCTCATAATCTCAGTCAGTTGTCATATATCAGTAACATTCCACCAGTCAATAGAATTCAGTAAGATTAATTCATGTATAGTCAGTTATTCATGTACAGTCCCTCCAGATGGGAGTAGAGGTTAGCACCGAGTGAACCCAAGGATGGGAACTCACCCTGAACTGGCGGGTGAGTTCCCATCCTTGGGTTCACTCG
>NC_061111.1:148701679-148808993 GCF_002878395.1 Capsicum annuum
GTACTCAAGCTATGATTCCATAGACTTCAGTCAGTCATGTGACTCAGGAAAATCTCATAATCTCAGTCAGTTGTCATATATCAGTAACATTCCACCAGTCAATAGAATTCAGTAAGATTAATTCATGTATAGTCAGTTATTCATGTACAGTCCCTCCAGATGGGAGTAGAGGTTAGCACCGAGTGAACCCAAGGATGGGAACTCACCCGCCAGTTCAGGGTGTGATTCTTAGAAGTAGTCCTTGTGTTCCAGAACTACGTAGCCAGCGTAGGTTAAGACATCTTAACCTATCAGATTAGGGTTGATGAGGTGGCTTAACCTGTCAGTTTAGGGTTCCCACCATTCTTATTGAGTACCTTCCAAATAAGGGTTACTCACAAGCTGTCCTTACTCGTGGTGTGGTATTAACACACCTCCAGTCGGGGCAGAGATTGGACCCCAGCTTAGCCATAAAAGGCATACATGGGGCATATCGGTTAAATACTACCTCCCCCAATTTCAGTATCAGTCTCAGTAAAAGAACTCAGGGCGTTCTTCAGATTTTAATATATACAAGAGTGTCATATAAAGTCGTTATGTTCTTTAAATTTTAGTATATATAGGACTGTCAGATACAGTCGTCCATGTTATCAGCTTGCAGTATCAGTCATGACAGTTATCAGTAAACTATGTATTAGCTTACAGGTCTTGCTATCATGCATTCACGATCCCAGTTTCTATATATGTATGTTTGCACTCCCATGTTCATATTAGTCAGTCAGTGTTATTCATGAATGAAACCCTTTATGTTCAGCCTACCTTCCTCGTATACCCAGTACTCCAGTTGTATTGATGCATTTGCGCTATGGTGCTTTCTTTTTATGTTACACCATAGGTTCCGATATATGAGCTCCAGCCCAGCAGTAGCAGTAGCATTCCAGTCGCAGAGACACAGTAAGTCCTCATTGATTCGAGGATAACATGATCTAATACATTGATTTATTTCTTCAGTTAAGTTTTATGGAGTTAGTTTAAGACATATTCTTTCAACTCCTTATTCAGATAGTTTAGAGGCTTTCAGATTTATGTTTAGATTTATGTTCAGACTTAGCTTTCAGATTGAGTTGTATTGGGTATTTTCACCCACATGAACGTTATGATTTTCAAACATGGTTTTATTTAGTTGAAACTTATGGCCTTATAATTTTACGTATTCCACATTATTATGTGATGATTTGCTGTATACAGGTACAGATATCAGTCATGGGTTAGCTTGTGGTCCCTCGGGGTCATGAGCACCGTGTAGCATTCCGGTTCAGCAACTTGGGGCGTTACTATGAAAAACTGGATTATTAAGTATATTGATTCATGAGATTGAGTTGTTACAATGAGTCTTGATATTTCCTTAAAGTTATTGATGTTGTCATGATTTAATGAATTGATACATTTTGATATTGAGAAAGATTGATTTGATTTGAGTTGAGTTAGAAATCTACAAATTAATGATTTGATAAATGAGAAAGAGATTTGATTTGGTCTTCATGATAGACCCTTATGATGTTTGTGGTGTATTTTCTAACATGTTCTGAGCTTGTGTCTAGGAGTAGTATTTATGATCGAGTGGTAAATATGTTATTTCCCCGAAACTACGTGCCACTATAGGATTGATATTGATAATTTGTGGAATAGAGGCCGAGTATGAGATTGTGATCACTAAATTTAGGTTGTACTCTCTGGAAAGAGTATGACGCTCCCACCAATGTGGGGTTCTCTCCTTAGGAGGGAAAAACGTTGAACTCCATATAGCTCACATAGTTTATGTCGGTTATAAGAACCTCTCATGTCCGTAAGAGTTGAGTTTCTTGAATTACCGAGTCACTCCGAGTATTGAGTTGAAGAGTTGAGTTATTTATGATGATTTATGAGGCTTTTATCATATAATTTATTTACTATGAGATCATGAAAAGTATGTTTCAATCTAACTCAAGTCATGTGAGCCATCATTGTACATATGCATATTTTTATGAAACTGATGATGATATTTGCATTGTTGCATGCACCCCAACATACTCAGTACATTCCAAAGTGCTGACCCACATATTTTACTATAGGCTATAATTTCTCGTAATGTAGGTTCAGGTACTCGACTGCAGCCACGTTAGCGATATTCGAGTGACTCAACTACATTCCCTAAGTGGTGAGTCCTCATGGTTCGAGGACCATGTCTATATGTTTGGTGATATCGTTCTATTTTTATGGCTTTCAGTACTATTTGAGTCATTTGGGGGTTTGTCCCAATGGCTCTTTGATTTTGATATATACAGGCTTTGTCAGACTAGAGGGTTGGTATGTACAGACATTTAATATATTTTGGTTGTATAGTCTAGTATTCTCTAATATTTCTCATGAACCCTATGTGGTATATCTCTTTGTTGTGCATGACTATTGATAAATTGAATTCCTTGAGGTAGTGTCTGGCTCTGAGGGTTAGCTTGGGGCTGCGGGTAGCCCTAAGCACCGTGTGGCATCTCAGGATGAAATTTTAGGGCGTTACAAAGCTTGGTACCAGAGCCTAAGGTTTAAGGAGTCCTAGGGAGTCTGACAAGCCATGTTACATAGAGTCTTGATCATCTATGTGTAGCGCACCACATCTATGAGCAAGAGGCTACGGAATGTTTTAGGAAAAGTCGTTTCTTTCTTTCTAAAGTTTATCGTGCCTACAACTGTCTCTTTATGTGTGATTAACTCGTGCTCTTTTATAACAGAAAATGCCTTCTCTCCGATCTCAAAGAAACAACGAGCAACCTCAACCTATTGATCCCTTGAACGAGCATTGTCTCATACAGAATTCTAGGATACTTTTCAAGTGCTAGCCTAGGCAGTTACCGCCAATGCTCAAGTTAACACCCAGGCTACTATTTCGCCTCCTTAAGAGAATAATTCTGCTACAGCTTGAGTTCATGACTTTATGCGGATAAATTTACCTGAGTTCTATGGGTTGAAGGTAGGTAAAGACCCACAAATGTACTTGGATAAAGCGAGAAAGACCACCCAGATTATGTATATGACTGAGGATAAGAGTGTTGAATTGGCTGCCTATCGAATGAAAGATGTTGCATTTGATTGGGTGGAGATGTGGAGGATGAGTAGAGGGGAGGATGCCGCTCCTATGACTTGGTAGTTATTCCAGGATGCGTTCATAGACAGATTCTTTCCTCTTGAGATGAGGGAAGCAAAGATAGAGGAATTCATTAATTTAAGACAAGGCTCCATGACTGTTAAGGAGTATTGTCTTAGATTCAATCAGTTATCAAAATATGCTCCTAGTATGATGGCTGACTCCAGGACTATCATAAGCAAGTTTGTGACTAGCGTGTTGAGTTATGTTGTGAAAGAGTGTAGATCTGCTATGCATAATAGGGAGATGGACCTTTCTCGATTGATGATGCATGCCTAATAGATTGAAGTTGATAAGGTGAAAGAGAGGGAGAGAGTAAGAGAGAATAAAAGAGCTAGATCAGAGTAGCAGGGATTCAGTCAGTCCAGATTCCATGGAGGGAACCACCCTCAATTTTAGGGACATCCGTTTATGCCCGCACCTTCCTCAGTTAGTGCTCCCGCACCTAGAAGTAGGCAAGAGCAATGGAATAGGTCTATCCCATCCAGGTCTAAGGAAAAGTCTAAGTAACAGACCTTATCCTCTTCATGTGCCAAGTGTGGTAGAGATCATTTTGGCGAGTTTTTTGTTGATCAGAGGGGTTGATTTGGTTATGGAAAGTTGGGCCACCAACTTAGATATTGTTCGTATGCTAGACAGGGGAGTCGAGATGCTCATCCCCAGAGTCAGGCTACCAGTGCCCCCGCTCCTGTAGTCCATCTAGTTCCTCCTCAGGGCGCCCCTTCTAGTATTGCTGGCGGTTCGCACCAGAATCACTTCTATGCTATACCACCTCGCCAAGAGTAGGAGGACCCTCCAGATGTTGTCACTGGTATGCTCCATGTCTTTTATTTTGATGTGTATGTATTGATGGATTCCGATTTGATTTTCTTTTATGTGACACCTCTGGTTGTTGTAAATTTTAAGACAGACCCTAAACGGATTCCTGAGCCTATTCTTTTTTCTACCCCGATAGGAGAATCTGTTATTACTAAGTGAGTGCATAAAAAGTGTCCTATCACTGTCTTTCATTAGGTCATATGTACTGATTTGATTAAGCTAGATATGGTTAATTTTGAGGTTATTCTGGGTATGGATTGGCTTCACTCGTGCTATGCGTCTATAGATTGTCGTACTCGAGTAGTCAAGTTTCAGTTTCCTAACGAGCCCATTTTTTAGTGGTCGAGGAGTTCTGTAACTCCGAAGAGCCATTTCATATCCTACCTCAAAGCTAGAAAGCTGATTTCTAAGGGTTGCATCTATTACCTCGTTCGAGTTAAAGACCTCAAGTCCGAGACTCCAACTATTCAGTCAGTTACCATCGTTAATGAGTTTCCCGATATTTTCCCAAAATATCTCCCAGGGTTCCCACTTAATAGAGAAATAGAATTTGAGATTGATCTCCTTCCCGGCACTCAGCCTATTTCCATTCCTCCGTACCATATGTCTCTCGCAGAACTTAAAGAGTTGAAAGAGCAACTCAAAGATCTCTTAGACAAAGGCTTTATCAGACCCAGTGTTTCCTCGTGGGGTACACCTATTTTATTCGTGCATAAGAAAGATGGTATATACATTGATTACCGTCAACTCAACAAGGTAACTAGCAAGAATAAGTACCCTCTTCCTCGAATTGATGAATTTTTTGATTAGTTACAAGGTGTGAGCTACTTCTCAAAAATAGACCTTAGATCCGACTATCATCAGCTTAAAGTGAGAGAGTGTGATATTCTAAAGACAGCTTTCTGAACCCGTTATGGTCACTTTGAGTTTCTTGTCATGTCCTTTGGGTTAACCAACGCTCCAGCAGCCTTCATAGACCTTATGAATCAAGTTTTCAAGCAATATCTTGATATGTTTTTCATTGTATTCATAGAAGATATTCTTGTATATTTCTAAAGTGAGCATGATCATGCCGACCATCTTAGAATTGTCTTGCAAACTCTTAAAGATCATCAATTATTCGCTAAATTTAGCAAGTATGAATTTTGGATAAGGTCATTTTCTTTTCTGGGTCACATTGCTTCCGCCGAAGGCATTAGAATCGATCCCTAAAAGATAGAAGCTATAAAGAATTGGCCTAGACCTACCTCTCCATCTGAAATTAGGAGTTTCTTGGGTTTAGCTAGTTACTACCGTCATTTTTTAGGGATTCTCTTCCATTGTGTCTTCCATGACCCGGTTGACCCAAAAGAAAGTGAAGTTCCTGTGGTCAGAACCTTGCAAGAAGAGTTTTCCGGAGTTAAAGACTTGACTCACTTCAGCCCTAGTGTTAGCTTTACCCATTGGTACTGATAGTTTTGTGGTGTATTGTGATGCTTCTAGAGTTGGTTTGGGTTGTGTGTTGATGCAGAGGGGTAAACTTATAGCTTATGCCTCTAGATAGTTGATGCCTCATGAGAAGAATTACCTAACCTATAATCTTAAATTAGCAACTATAGTTTTTGCTTTGAAAATCTGGAGACATTATTTGTATGGTGTTCATATTGATGTGTTTACTGATCATGAAAGCCTGCAGCATGTGTTTACTCAGAGGGCGTTGAATCTTAGACAAAAAAGATGGTTAGAGTTGCTAAAAGACTACGATATAAGTGTGCTTTGTATCACCCGGGCAAGGCTAATGTTATGGCAGATGCTCTTAGCAGGTTGTCTATGGGTAGTGTAGCTCATGCAGAGAATGATAAGAAAGAATTAGCTCCTGATATGAATCGTTTGGCTAGGTTGGGTGTTAGATTACTTGATTCCGCTGAATGGGGTATGTTAGTTCAGAGTAGTTCTGGGTCCTCTTTGGTCTCGGATGTAAAAGAGAAGTAAGACAAGGATCCTAGCTTGGTCAGACTGAAGGAGTCAATTAAGGACCCAAAGGTAGAGGTTTTCTCCCAAGAGAAAGATGGTGTGTTGAGATTGCAGGGTAGATTGTGTGATCTTGATATTGATGATCTAAGGCAGAGAATTATGGTTGAAGCGCATAGCGCGCGATATTCTATTCATCTCGGTGGTACCAAGATTTACCGCGATTTGCAGGAAATCTATTGGTGGAACAATATAAAGAAAGACATAGCGGGATTTGTGGCAAAGTGTTCTACTTGTCAATAGGTTAAGGTAGAGTACCAAAGGCTCGATAGTGTAATGCAAGAGTTTAGCATTCCTACTTAGAAGTGGAAAGAAGTGAATATGGATTTCATAATTGGTTTGCCTCCTTCTTGTCGTCATCATGATTCGATTTGGGTTGTTATAGACCGGTTGACTAAATCAGCTCATTTCTTGCCAGTGCATTCATCTTATACAGCTGAGGATTATGCTAGATTGTATATTCGAGAATTCGTTAGACTTCATGGAGTTCCTTTGGCTATCATCTCTAATAGGGGTACTCAGTTTACTTCCCAGTTTTGGAGAACTTTTCAGAAGGGTCTCGGTACCTAAGTTCATCTAAGTTCTACTTTCCATCCGCAAACCAATAGTTAGGCTGAGCGTACCATTCAAACTTTAGAAGATATGTTGAGGGCATGTGTTCTTGATTTTAAAGGTAGTTGGGATGAGTACTTGCCATTGATCGAATTTGCGTATAACAATAGTTTCCATGCTAGTATTCAGATGGCCCCATTCGAAGCTTTGTATGGGAGAAGATGTAGATCACCTATAGGTTGGTTTGAAGTATAAGAAGCAGCTGTGATTGGGCTTGATGTTGTGTTCGAGGCTATGGAAAAAGTTTAGTTGATCCGAGAAATATTGAAGACTGCTCAAAGTCGTTAGAAGTCGTATGTGGATGTGAGAAGAAAACATATTGACTTTAATGTTGATGATTTGGTGTACTTAAAAGTTTTACCCATGAAAGGGGTGAAGAGATTTGGGAATAAGGGAAAGCTTAGTCCCCGTTATGTTGGTTTGTACAGGATTCTGAGCCGTGTTTAGAAGTAGCATATGAGGTGGAGTTACCCGCAGAGTTGTCTAGTGTTCATCCGGTATATCATGTTTCCATTCTTAAGAAGCGTATTAGTGATTCTGTTGTGGTTGATTCTTTCGAAATCTTAGATATTCAGGATAGCCTTTCATTTGAGGAGGTTCCAGTTGAGATTTTAGATTTTCAAATCCGTAGGCTAAGGAACAAAGAAGTTCCTTTGGTGAAAGTTCTTTGGCGAAATCAATCTGTTGAGAGTGATACTTGGGAAGCAGAAGCTTATATACGAGCCAAGTACCCTCACCTTTTTTCTATGAGTTTGGAGCGAGCAGAAGGTAACATTCTTTCTTAATTCCGCCCTCTTTTTATCAAAGATTTAGTTGTATGTCTACTTCCATCATGAATTCGTGCATTTTATAGGGTATCCGAAGGTATAGAGTGAAGTAAGACCAGTGAGTGAGTCGTTCTAGCTATACGTCCTTATTTTCTCTTGTTCTTGGCCTATATGGCAACATTCGAGGATGAATGTTTCTAAGGAGGAGATATTGTAATACCCCGAGACTCTAACCAATAGTGAAACCATGACTCAATCTCATGAGAAGTAAATTATAGTGCTTTGGTTGTTTTCTGATCAAGGGTGATGTGTATTAAGGCCTCAAATATGTCCTAGCGATTAAGTGAATCAAAACATTCCTTACCGATTGAATTCTTGGGTAGGATATTGTCATATTCAACTTCAAATGAGAATATCTCTCCTTATACTACGAATTATTGAGCTCATGACCTACCAAAAGATAGATAATTTAATTAGCTTTCCAACGATACCAATTTCACAAAAATTCGGCATTAGAACTAAGAGTTATGCCCATTTTACTCCAGCATGTCAGGCTGGAAAACTCAGTGACGACATTTTGTGATAAGCTGTCACAAGTGTGACGACTTATCACCAATGTCGTCAGCCTTAGGAAGATTTCCACCCCCAGTGATGACATTTTGTGATAAGATGTCACAAGTGTGATGACTTATCACCAATATCGTCAACCTTAAGCAGAAAATCATAAAATCCACCCTTTTGTGACGACATTTCGTGACGACTTGTCACGAATGTCGTCAGCTATTTTTTTCAGCAATTAAAGGACTTTTTTGCAAGGGTATTTTGGTCCTTTCCTATCTTTTGGAGGCCCCTATATGTATGATAATTCCCATCTAAACCCTAATTTCTTCATTCTCTCTTCCAATTCTCTTAAGAAATATATCTAGGGTTTTTATTTAAGGATATTAATCTTCCAAAAATTATCCATAAATCTTCAAGATTTCTTCAAGAATCAAGTTCCTCACAGTGTGGGATTTGAGAATCATTTATTACAAGTGCGGATAGAGTCTCAAGCATTAGAATTCATCCAATTTCAAAGATTAAGGTATGTGGGGTTTTGAACAAGAGCAATTCTTTCGTTCTTGCGCCCAAAGCTTTGATTTCTATCATGGATTTATGTGATTTTACAAGTGGGTTTATACCCAAATTACTTCATCATGAGATTATGAGAATATAAATTGTTCAAGCTTTGTTATATATGAGTATTTTGCTATTCCCAAGTTATGACTTGATATTTAAAATTGTTAATTTCATATTTCTACCATGAGTTGATATTTTAAGTGCTTTCAAAATATGTGCCAAGCTTGAAGCTTCCTTATGACAAACTGGATTATTGGGTCTATTGATTCATGAGATTGAGTTGTTACAATGAGTCTTGATATTTCCTCAAAGTTATTGATGTTGTCATGATTTAATGAATTGATACATTTTGATATTGAGAAAGATTGATTTGATTTGAGTCGAGTTAGGAATCCACAAATTGATTATGATTTGATAAATGAGAAAGAGATTTGATTTAGTCTTCAGGATAGACCCTTGTGATGTTTGTGGTGGATTTCCTAACACGTTCTGAGCTTGTGTTTGGGAGTAGTATTTAGCACCAAGTAAGAAATGTGGTATTTCCCCAAAATTACGTCCCATCATAGGATTGATATTGATAATTGTGGGCCAAAGGCCGAGTATGAGATTGTGATCACTAAATTTAGGTTGTACTCCCTGGCAAGAGTACGACGCTCCCTCCAATATAGGGTTTTCTCCTTAGGAGGGCAAAACGTTGGAATCCATATAGCTCACATGATTTATGTCAGTTATAAGAACCTCCCATGTCCATAAGAGTTGAGTTTCTTGAATTACCGAGTCACTCCAAGTCTTGAGTTGAAGAGTTGAGTTATTTATGATGATTTATGTGGTTTTTATCATATGATTTATTTACTGTGAGATCATGAAAAGTATGTTTCAATCTAACTCAATCCAAGTGAGCCATCATTGTACATATGCATATTTTTTATGAAATTGATGATGATATTTACATTGTTGCATGCACCCCCATATACTCAGTACATTCCAAAGTGCTGACCCACATATTTTCCTATGGGCTACGTTTTCTCGTAATGTTGGTTCAGGTACTCAGCCGCAGCCGCATTAGCAATATTCGAATGCCTCAACTACATTCTCTCAGTGGTGAGTCCTTATGGTTCGAGGACTGTGTCTATATTTTTATTGATATCATTCTGTTGTTATGACTTTCAGTATTATTTGAGTCAGTTGGGGGTTTATCCCAATGGCTCCTTGATTTTGATGTAGAGAGGCTTTGTCAGACTAAAGGGTTGGTATGTACAGACATTCAATATATTTTGGTTGTACAGTCTAGTATTCTCTAGTATTTCTCTTAAACCCGATGTGGTATATCTCTTTGTTGTGCATGACTATTGTTAAATTGAATTTCTTGAGGTAGTTTCTGGCTCTGAGGGTTAGTTTAGGGTTACGTATAGCCATAAGCACCGTGTGGCATCTCGAGATGAAATTTTGGGGTGTTACAGGAGCATACCACAGGGTGAGCTAATCGAGGAGACTCATTTGAAAAAACAAAGAACCCGACTAATGAAGATGTCTGGGTTGAACCTCAGGCAAAAGCTGCCCATGTAAGAATCAAATTTTGAATTTATGAATCTTTATCTCAAAGTTGATATTATTCAAGTATAAGTACTTTAATATTTTTTTACTTTTAATTTTAACTTTACTTTGAATATAGGACAATATACGTAGCTCATTAGTGAGTATCGTAGTACTCAGCCTCCTGAAAGTCAGGGTGACCCACTACCCTAACATGTAGAGAAGGAGTTATGGGATAAAGTTGTGGGTCCTGCAGTTAGAAGCCATTACTACGGATACCACACAAAAAAATTGGCAAGAATATTTGTTGTTCGTTTGGCCCTACATACTCTAACTCTTCAGTTGATAGAGAAACCATTGAAAGACTAGAAAATACGGTTTCCAAACTCACTGAAGAGCTTGCTGAACAGAGAGAGGGGGCACAGAAGAAGGAGGAGGAAACATCATCAGAAATTAGGATGCTGTAGGAGCAGTTCAGCTCTTTCATTTAGATTGCATGGATTATTTCTCCATGTCCTGGTGATGTAGCTCGGGCTGCAAAAGGTCTATGCCCCCTTGAAGATATCAGAGCAGATGAGGATATGGAAGACGATGATGAATTTGATAAAGATGATTTTTAGTTTTTTGACTTTTGTATGCGTTGTACTTTGAATTTAGACATTTTGTTGTAGTTTGTACACTGTTGAAACTATTGTTGTAGTTTTTACACTTTCACTTTTGTTGGACATTTTGTATGTGCTGTACACTTTTGAAAGTGTTTACATTTGGTTTGTTGTTGTTGTTGTATTGCATGTTGGACCATTTGTTGATTTATTTTTTTTAAATTCCTAGAAAACCGTCCACTGTGGTCGGTTTTTTTGAAATTTTTTTAAATCATTTTTTTAAATTTTAATAAAATAATAATAAATTTCAAAAATATATATATTTAAAAACCGACCACTATGGTCGATTTTTTAAAAACTACCACTACTTTACCAACCATGCACTGTGGTCATTTTTGTGGTCGAAAATTAGAAAAAATCGGTCACTTGTGATTGATTTTTGTGGTCGGTTTTCCTCTTTTATTTTAATAGTGACTCATTGGTATAGAATATCAAATAAAATATATTCTCTATTTTGTTTTTCATTTGGTATTATATGGTCATGGCTCACACTAGAGCACTTCATGCCATCTTCCCAAATCAACAAATATTAAAGATCTTCATATTGAAAAGAAGCAGCAACAATATATATTGAAGATCTTCATGTCCGTGACTAGTAGCAGCAGCTACAGATCAGAGCAAAAAAACTAAAAAAAAAGGGGTAAATTTATCATTTCACAAGTAAATACATGTGTTTGGAATCTTTGTGTAACAACCTAGACTTTTAATAAGGGATAAATGGGTAATTTGGCCTACATTATTAATTATTAATATTAATTAATAAAATTAAAGTGGACAAGCCAAAGACAAAACCCTTTCCTCTTATTCTTTTGATTGCACGTTCAAATGAGGGAGTAAAAGGTAGAGTAAACATTTTCTTAAGTTTTCTGAAGCAGCAACTTCTTTTGAGAAGTAGAAAAAAAAAATTAGGGAAATTGATCTTTTTACTCTCAGAAGAGAACGAGCCTTCAGCATAGAATATCATTAACGAGCAACACTCACCTGCGAAACTTTATATTTATAAGGTATGCATTTTGTTCGTAATTCTTTAATGTGGAAAATATGCAAATAGAGTATTTGGGAAGATTGGTCCTAACAGTGTTAAAGGGATAGAGCTAAAATTATTGATTATTGAAGAAAAAACATACATGATGTAATGATTGAGCAATTACAGAGAGAAAAGGGATTATATTCATCTTGTGGGACTTCTGATTGTGTATTGATATTAATTGACCTTGGACATATTAACTTCATGCACGTGAAAAAAAAGAGTACTTGCTGCACAAATTTGCACCTTCTTTGTGTTAGTGGACTTTTGGATGCGCAGTAAAAAAAGTGTCTTATAATGCTCGTGGCTAATGAGATCAAATAGTTAGCTAATTAATTTGTGTAAGATTATTATTGAAAAGTTAGGTTGGACGGCGATAGTTTTTATCTTTAATTCATAGCTTAAGGTTTGAGATATTATGGTTTAGCTTTAAACTTAAAAGTTAGAGATGCTGAGACTTGATCCCGCATAACAGAACTAATATCGTTATTTAATATTTTTGCATAGATTGAAGCCATTGGAGGCTAGTTGATTGGTGTTCTACGCATAGTGAGATTGGGGAACTTGTTGTTAGAGACGTAAGTGAGACTTTAAGCTTTGGCTGCTTGCTTTTCAAATTTGTTTTTAAGATATATTTATATCTGCCTGGTCCATATGTTGGAACGAGCGTGTGCTTGGTAGAATCGAAGATCTTCAAGGTCATCCATATATACTTTATGGTTAAGAATACTAATACTCCCTTTATAAATTATTTTGTGATGTGATATGATTGTGTACTATGAGATTGAGACATTGTGTATGTTTCTTAGTTTTATTGGGGCATTGTGTATGCTTCTTAATTCCATTGGAGCATTGTGTATATTTCTTAATTTCATTGGGGCATTGTGTATGCTTCTTAAATCCAATGGAGCATTGTGCATGCTGCTTAATTCCGTTGGAGCATTGTGTATGTTTTCCTTGAGCACTGTGTATGCTTGTTGATTTGATATCAAACATTGTGTATGCTTCCCTGAGTATTGTGTATGCTTCCCTGAGTATTGTGTATACTCCTGATATATTTTGGCTAATTACTTAACTATAAATTATGATAAGTTCTCTGTATGAATTGTATTGTGGTATATGATTCTTGATGAAGGATTGTTGGGCCTCGTTGGTCACCTTATTATTATATAATTCCTGTGTGTCATAACTTTATGTTCTTGGTATTGTTGTATTTTCTAATACTTGTCCCAGGAGTACTTAAAGTAGTGAGTCGGGGATCTTACTGGGTTATATTTTATATATAGCTCACTCTTTACTTGCATGTCTGCAGATACTGTCGCGGAAGGTGAAACTAGTGGGTGACGGTTCCTTTGTAAGGATTCTATTGCCAAGGTGAGCCTCCGCATTGTTCGTGGAGACTTTCGTTTCAACTTTAGCTATCTAGTTTATGTTTCTTTTTATTGGGTTTGCATGCCCGAAGATTGAACTCATGTAACTCTATTTTAGATGCTCCATGGTTTTAGTGTGAGATTTGGGAAAGAATTAGTTCTCGAGTAATTGTTGAATTTATAGCTTAATTACGGATTTTTGTTGAATTATTATTCGTATTTATTGATGCGTTTGAATTGCACATCTTATCTTGGTGATTATTAACTGGTAAAGTTTAAGGAAGATTGGTTCTCCCGACAAATGGTGTTGGCGAGTGCCAGTCACGTCTAGGAATTATTTTGGGACGTGACACTTTGTACTACTAATACATGAGAAATGGTGTTATTATAAATACACATCTCAATATAAAATAGAGTGTATAATTAACACAAATATTAATTATACATAAACTAAAAGGTACCAAATAAGCTACTGAGAATACACATTAATTAATGCATGCATTATTTTTTTCAATATACCCTGCCAAACGCCCGCTTAAAAGGTCGTGACACTCACAAGATTCATGATTAGGAAACAACTGAAAATATCTACTTGGGGAGGGACCCATAGCAATCTACTTATTTAAATGTCCTTAATTAGCTGGCCATTTTGTAGCAAGTCCCTACTCTGCAACTGGACTGTTAAGTCTTTAAAGTCTCATTACTCCAGCAAATTCTAAGACTTTTCTACTACATGATTGATTTTGAGCTGTTCATTGAACTGGGGACCACAAAAATATCTCTATGGCCTTATACCCTGGTTGATTGTCACCTCCACAGCATAATTGCTCCAGTAATTTGAGTCACTAATCAATCTTGATTGGTAAAGTTTACTTTTACATAAGTAAAAGTGCATTAGTACCAGTCAAGCTCATTCCAATCTTCTCCAACAGTGTATTGATTGTTACAAAGACCCATCTTTCTATGCGTTATCATATCTACTCTTGATTGAACATTGAGTAGTGTGTAGTGAGTGAACATGGAGTCTAGAATGCTGTGGCTTTATTCTCCATATTTACTCTTGTATTCATGGGCTCTTTCTGCTCATGTCTTTTTAGCTGTAGCACAAAGATCCACTTACATTGTCCATTTGGACAAATCCTTAATGCCTATTGTCTTTGCTGATCACCATCATTGGCATTCTTCTACCATTGATTCCATCAAAGCTTCTGTTCCTTCATCTGTGGACAGATTCCACTCTGCTCCTAAACTTGTTTACTCTTATGACAATGTGTTTCATGGTTTCAGTGTTGTTTTGTCCAATGATGAACTGGCAGCATTGAAGAAGTCACCAGGTTTCATTTCAGCTTACAAAGATCGGACTGTAGAACCTCACACTACCTACACATCTGATTTCCTTAAACTCAATCCTTCATCTGGTCTATGGGCAGCTTCTGGTTTAGGCCAAGATGTAATTATTGGAGTCCTTGACGGTGGCATCTGGCCCGAATCCGCAAGTTTTCAAGATGATGGTATGCCTGAAATACCCAAAAGGTGGAAAGGAATTTGCAGGCCCGGCACTCAGTTTAATACTTCAATGTGCAACAGAAAACTCATTGGGGCCAATTACTTCAATAAGGGAATTTTGGCTAATGATCCCACTGTGAACATTTCCATGAATTCTGCCAGGGATACTAATGGTCACGGCTCACATTGTGCTTCCATTGCTGCTGGGAACTTTGCGAAAGGTGTTTCCCATTTTGGATATGCAGCAGGAACAGCAAGAGGAGTTGCTCCACGAGCTAGGCTAGCTATGTACAAGTTTAGCTTTGCTGAAGGAACCTTCACTTCAGATTTGATTGCTGCTATGGACCAAGCTGTTGCAGATGGTGTTGACATGATATCCATCTCTTTTGGGTACCGTTTCATTCCCTTGTATGAAGATACTATATCAATTGCTTCTTTTGGAGCTATGATGAAAGGAGTGCTAGTTTCAGCTTCTGCTGGAAATCGAGGTCCAGGTTGGGGAACTTTAGGCAATGGATCTCCATGGATCTTGTGCGTGGCAGCAGGCTACACCGACCGGACATTTGCCGGAACTTTGACTCTGGGCAATAGGCTAAAAATTAAGGGATGGAGCTTGTTTCCTGCAAGTGCCTTTGTCAGGGATTCACCGGTTATTTACAACAAGACTATAGCTGCTTGCGATTCAGATGAATTGTTATCGCAAGTTCCTGATCGGGAACGGACCATCGTTATCTGTGATTATAATCCAGATACCAATGGTTTTGGTTTCTCTAGTCAAATTTCTTCCGTCATTCGAGCAAGATTTAAAGCAGGCATCTTTATTTCAGAGGATCCAGTAGTGTTCAGGGATAGAGGGGATGCTGCCCCTTTTACCCACCCGGGAGTTGTGATTAATCAAAAGGAAGGGAAACAAGTCATCAATTACGTTAAAAGCAGTGTTTCTCCCACGGCGACTATCATGTTCCAAGAAACATATGTGCATGGAGAAAGGCCAAGCCCAGTTCTTTCTGGATTCTCATCACGAGGGCCGTCCAAGAGCTATGCTGGAATTGCAAAGCCAGATATTATGGCTCCGGGGGTACTTATTCTTGCAGCAGTTCCACCTGATCTCCCTGCGGTAATAATTGAGCCAGAAATACAATTAACCACTGATTACGAGCTTAAATCAGGCACATCCATGGCTGCTCCTCATGCAGCTGGAGTTGCTGCAATGCTAAAAGGTGCACATCCTGAATGGAGTCCTTCAGCTATTCGCTCTGCCATGATGACTACTGCAAACTATTTGGATAGTACTCAAAAGCCAATTAGAGAGGACGATAACTTTTTAGCCACGCCCCTAGGCATCGGATCAGGGCACATTGATCCAAACAGGGCACTTGATCCCGGCCTAGTGTATGATGCTACTCCCCAAGATTACATTAATCTTCTATGCTCTTTGAATTTCACAGAAGAGCAGTTCAAAACATTTGCAAGATCATCAGCAAATTACCGAAACTGCTCAAATCCATCAGCTGATCTCAATTACCCATCATTCATTGCCTTTTATTCATTCAACGAGGAGGGAAACTACACCTGGTTGGAGCAGAAATTCAGGAGGACCCTTACAAATGTTGGTAAAGGTGGAACAACTTATATAGTTAAAATAGAGAATCCCAGGAATTCCACAGTTTCAGTGTCACCACAAACATTGGTGTTCAAGGAGAAAAATGAGAAGCAAAGCTATAATTTGACAATTCGCTATAGAGGTGACGACAGTGGGGGTCATGATGGGTCCATCACATGGGTTGAAAAGAATGGAAACCATTCAGTAAGAAGTCCAATAGTGACAACTACCACAGTTGAGGTCTGGGGAGCAGATGATTAGGATGTAGAAGCAGATTATATATGCTGAATGAAAAAGTTTGTCTAATCCGATATACATTGTAATAGACTATGTACCCATAGAAGCAACTTTAATCCTTTAAATGCTTAATATTGCCGTTTTTCTTCCTAAAAGTTCATTTGTCAATTAAACAAAGGATTAAAAGAAAATTGACAATGTTGATACACTCAAAAACTCCAGTAACATGTTATATAAACATATGTTTGTGCGAGAGAGAATATTGAAAATCACTTAAGAAAGGGAAGTAAAAGAGAATATTGAGCCAAAATGACCTCTGAGTACGGGTTGAAGGGAAAGGATTTCCTTTTCTTTGCCTATTTCTTTCCAACTTTGAAGTTTTAAATAGATTTGATTATTTGATCCTGGTTTTTGAGATGTTTTGAAATTGTAAGTTTCCAAAAGAGTGAAGAACATAAGAAACTGATTTTACTTGTTGATAAACAAGTGGAACATGAGTTTAATAAATTTACAGAGAGATGTTGATGAAAGTAAAAACTATAGCTTTTTGTTGATTCAAATTTATTTATAATTTACAATCTTAACTGAAACTAAGTAACCAAGGATAAGGATAAGGATAAGAATTAGAGATAAAGATAGAAACTAAAAAACTGCTAACAGATAATAACTTCTATACAGATAACTTAGAACTAAGACTACTGCAACTCTTCTGCATTTTTCTAACACACCTCCTTGCTTTTAAGAGTTGCTAACTCCAAGTTTTTGTCTTGGGATGTTGAAATTTGTTTCATGGTAAAGGTTTGGTGAAGATATCAGTTAGCTGCTCCTCGGTTTTGTAATAGAGCAGAATCACATCACCAGTTTTTTGCTCTTCCCTCAAGAAGAAAAGCTTGATATTGAAGTGTTTTGTTTTGGCATAAAATACAGGATTATGAGAAATTGCTAGCGCAAATTAGTTGTCCAAAAATACTTCACTTTCTTTTGTTTGATTCATATGCAGATTAACAAATATTGTCCTCAACCATAGAGCTTGATTTGTTGCTACTGTTGCAACCACAAATTCTATCTCTGCAGTGGATTGAGCCACAATATCCCTCTTCTTTTGAGCACCACAAAAATATTTCGAAGCCAAGACTAAATAATATCTAGATGTGCTCTTTATGTCATCCATTGATCCAGCCCAATCACTATCAGAATACCCAAGTTGTTTCGAATTTGGATTTTTCTGAAACTTGACACCATAATTAATGGTTCCTTTGATATATCTTATTGCTCTTTTTGCTGCTTTTAGATGTAGCTCACTAGCACAATGCATGAACCTCGATAAAATGCTTACAACATGCAAAATATTGGGTCTTATTGTTGTGAGATACATCAAACAGCCGACTAAGCCTCTAAAGTACGTTTCTTCCACTTTCTCTACTCCATCATTCTTGCGTAGTTTCTCTTTTTGGTTCATAGGAGTATTCATCTCCTTGCAATCTTCCACGTTGAACTTCTTGAGAATTTCCTTTCCATATTTCTTCTGGCAAGTGAAAACTTCATTTTGTCCCTATTTGATTTCCATTCTAAGAAAATAGAACATTAGACCAAGATCAGTCATCTTGAATGCTTGCTTCATTTCTTGCTTAAAATCCTCAATATGTTTTGTATTGCTCCCTGTAACTAGTACATCATCCACATATATAGACACAACAAAAATATCAATGCCATTATGTTTAACATAAAGAGTAGATTCTGATAGACTCTTTTCAAAGCCTACCCCAAGCAAATGATCATTTATTCGACCATACCAGGCTCTTGGTTCCTGTTTAAGTCCATAAAGAGCCTTTCTTATCCTATAAACTTTGTACTCCTTTACTTTCACCATAAAGCCTTTGGGTTGCTCAACATAAATTTCTTCCTGGAGAAAACCATTCAGAAATATTGATTTGACATCCATCTGATACACTTTCCAACCCAATTGTGCAGCAAGAGCAAGAAATAATCTGATCGTGTCAAGCCAGCCACTGGTGCAAATGTATCAAAATAATCCACACTAAAAATTTGAGCATATCCCTTAACGACAAGTCTTTCTTTATGCTTGTTGACTGAACCATCGATATTTAACTTTGTTCTGAAAACCCATTTCAACCCAATTACATTTCTGTCTTTAGGTTGATTAACAAGCTCCCAAGTCACATTCTTCTCAATCATAAACAACTCCTCTTTCACTGTAGCCACCTAATTTTCATCATTCTTGGCTTCAACATACCCATCAGGTTCACATATTTCCATATTGCATCCATGATATATAGTAGTGAATAGTCGAGTACCTTTAACTAGTGAATGATCCACCATTTCATCTTTTCATGAGAGTGATACTTGTTTTTTTAGGAACTTCAAGAAACTTTTCTCCAGAGTTCGGAGAATTTAGGACAGATTTCTTTGAGTTTTCCCAACTCCATTCTTTATTCTTCATAAAATACATATATCTACCGAAGATTATATTTTAAGTTTATGGTTGAAAGACTTTATACTCCTTTGAAATTGCACTACATCCAATAAAAATGCCTGGAACAAATTTCTTATCTAACTTATCTCGTTTAACCTGAGGAATATAGAAAAACAAAGACAGCCAAATACTTTAAGGAAGTTTAATAATGGTTTGAACCCATACCAAGCTTCAAAAGGAGTTCGAACTTTCACCGCCTTTGTTGGAGGCCTATTTTGGAGAAAAACTGATGTATTGGTTACTTCTGCCTAAAATTTCTTTGGCAAGTTCTTCTCCTGCAACATGCATCTGGTCATCTTTATTATGTATCTGTTCCTTCTTTCACTTACTCCATTTTGTAGTGGTGTATACAGAGTAGTAAGCAGATGATGAATCCTTGCTTCCTTACATAAAATGTTTAATTGTTGAAAAATGTATTCCTTTCCATTATCTATTCATATGTACTGAATTTTACAATCAGCTTCATTTTCTAATTTTGCTTTGAACTTCCGAAAGACATTAGCATCCTCTGACTTATGCTTGAGAAAGTAAATCTAACACATATGAGTTAGATCATCAACAAAAATGATATAGTAAAGACTACCTTTTTGTGAGGGAGTCCTTTGAGGTACTGCTATATTAAATTAGTTGCAATTTCTTTGAGGCTCTCCAAGTCATCTTTGAAGATGGAAGTCTGCTTTGTTTCCCATATTGACATGCATGGCAATTTGAAGAATTCATTTCTAAAACAGGTAGGTCCTCAACTATTTCTGCCTTTAGCATTTTAAGCAACCCTTCATAGTGATAATGTCTGAGTCTCTTGTGCCATACTTCTGCAGTATTTTCATTGGATGAAAAAACCATATGATCCTCCTCAAATGGATATAATGAGAAACTTTTACCTCTCATTTTTACTTTAAACATTTCTTGATCTATTGCATCCTTGATCAAACAACATTTATCTTTAAAATTTATTTTGAAGCCGTTTTCTATCATTGACCAACACTAAGCAAGTTCTGATCTATTTAAGGTACATATAGCACTTCAGAAATTGTTTTAGTACCTGAGCAACTTGGAATAGTAACCATTCCTTTTCCTTTTATAGAAAGATATTCACCGTTATCTATTCTGACTTTAGTAATGGTCATAGGCTTCAATTCCATGAAAAAAGCCTTGTCGTTTGTCATGTGATTAGTACATCCACTATTAATCAACCAACACATACTTGATGATTTACTTGAAAAATATATAGAAACAAAGAGTTAATCTTCCTCCTCTCCATCAGCAATCTGAGCGTCTGCTTCTTATTGTTGATTATTATTCTTGCAAATGACCGTTTCATGCCCAAGTTGATAACATTTACTACACTTAGCATCGGGCCTTCTACAATACTTGTATGGTGGATGGGCTTTCTTGTTACAATGCTTACATGGAGGAAAACATTTCTTTGTGTTTCCAGTTTTTCCTTTTGCAGTACCTGCTGGAGTGCTTTCACCATTCTTCTTGTTCTTCTTCTTTTTATTTTTACCTCCATATTAAGGCTTGGCAAACAATGCCCCCTCGGTATTTTATTCATCTCTCATGACCTTTCATTTTTCTTGAGCATGCAAAGCATTCAACAACTTCGCCAAGGTAATCTTGGACAGATCCTTGGTGTTTTCTAAAATAGTTATGGTTGCTTCAAATATTTTCAGCTCAGTTACAAGAATTGTTTCAACAATTCGAGAATCAATAAACACAGAACCAAGCAATCTTGCCCTATTTTCTATGTTTAGGAGCCTTTCAGAGTAATTTTTTATGGTTTCGGTTTCTTTCATCTTCTGTATCTCAAAATCTCTTATAAGATTCAAAACTTACATACCTCTAATTCTCTTATCCCCTTCATATGGATTTGTGATAATACCATATGCCTTTGGCCGACTTTAGCGACATATTTCAAGTGAAAATTGAAGAAGATACTGCTGAAAATAGACAGGCTTTTGCCTTAGATTTTTTGGTTTTCCTGTCTTTATGGTTCTTGATCTAGGCCATAGTTGGATTGTTAGCCAATGACGGAATTTCATAATCCTCTTAAACGGTCTCCCACATATTCATGGCATCTAGATAAGTTTCCATCATTACATCCCAAATCAGATATTTATAACCATTAAAAATAGGTGGTGCCATAGATGAGAAACTTGATTTTGCTTCCATGCTTCATAAACTTGCCTTGTTTCAATTCTTACTTTTATGAAACACACACAAATCCCTCAAGAAATAAGTGCTCTATATCAATTGTAAGTTTCAGGAGAGTGAAGAACATAAGAAACTAATTTACTTGTTGATAAACAAGTGGAACATGAGTTTGATAAATTTATAGAGAGATGTTGATAAAAGCAAAAATTACAGTTTTATTGTAGATTCAAACTTATTTAAAAGTTACAATCTTAACTGAAACTAAGTAACCAACTCCTAAGGATAAGGATAAGAGCTAGAGATAAGATAGAAACTAAAAAACTGCTAACAGATAATAACTTCTATACAAAGAACTTAGAACTAAGACTACTGTAGTTCTTATGCAATTTTCTAATAGAAATGAGTGTTGTTTAAAATTGTTGGGATTAATAGTTGGAGGTTGATTAAAAAATTTAAGATTGCTCAAAATACAAAAAAAGGTCATTTAAAGTTGATTTGGATTGATCTTAAATTATCTTCCTCTCTTAAGTTACTGTTTGGATAGTGGTTTTCCATGGTATGGTATGGTATAGTTATTAAGAGAACCATTTTTGGTTTGAGTTTTTCTTAAAATGTATGGTATGGGATGGTTTAATTTCATGATTTGGTACCATAAAAACCCCCATTTTATGTAACCACTAATTTGGTGGTATCATATGGTTTGCTTATTTTTTTTTCAATTATGCTCTTACTTAATATTATATAATCCTATTTTATCCTTCATCTTATATTATTTGACTCCACCTCCTACCTGACCCCCTCTCCACCAGCCTCGCCCCCTGCCCCCTACCTTGACCTGACCCCACCCTCACTAAACCCGCACCCCACCAACTTATCCCCCTATCCCCCTACCTTGACCCAACCCCACCCCAAGTTTTTTAAATTTATTTTTTAAAAATATTTCAAAAACTTGCTCTTACTCAACCCTCATCCCCAACCCACCACCCACCACCTACTAACCCTCCCCCCACCAATTTTTTTTAAATTTATTTTTTAAAATTTTCAACAAAATTTTCTTACACTACCTCCCCCTTTACTACCCTCCCCCCGCCCCCCACACACAAAAAATAAATTATTTTTTAAAATTAATATTTAAAAAAAAAATTAGAAATTTTTTTCTTACCCCTATCCCTATCCCTTATCCTAACCCCCTACTCCACTACCACCACCCCTAAAATATTTTAAAAAAATTCTCACCCTGGCCCCTTTATCATATTCGTTTTTATTATTTTATGTTAAGTATATACAAATGCTTTTACAAAATATTCTTCTACTTGTGTTACGAACACAAGAAAATAAGTAAGAAACAATTTATTTTCTTGAAAAATATTTTTTTATTTCATAGCGAACACACCCGTAGCATACACAAAAAAAATGCATTTAAACTTTCTACTTGTCTTTGGTGTCACGTTTCAAAACACCAAAAAAATAAAATTTGTTACTATAAAAAATAATCCGGTTACATTTATTTGATATACTATTTTCTTGACTTTGTTAGAATTTACATGAATTTAACAACTTAATATATCTACATGGCCTAATTTATGACAAATTAGTAGGAAGAAAATTATTTTATTAATAATTATTGAAAAATTTAACATTTATAATAATTAAGGTCATTTTAGTAAACTTATCAATTACAATACAGTACCATACTGTCAAATCAAACAATACAACTCTCATTAAACAACAGTGAACAATATAGTTGTATTGTACTATACTGTACTGTACTATATCATACCATATAGTACCCTACATTATAAAACCATGACAAACCACCATCCAAACAAAGTGTAAGGTACTTTTCTTCTCTTAACACCATATGTCTACCAAAATATCTTACATTAAAATGATGTTTACAAGACAATTCATAATTGAGAGTAAAACTGTCAAATGGGCCGGGTTGGGTTGGAATGTCTCGGTTAGATCGGCCCACTTAGTGGTCCAAACCGGTCTAACCCGGCACCGGCAAAAGAACTGATCTCCCGGGCCACGCTCCCGGGCTGGGTCGTTTGGTCCAAGTAGTTCAATGGATCGGCTAAGTTGAGAAACCAGACCAGGCTCATCAGTTAACTAGACCAGTATAATTTTTGTAAGAAAAATAATTGCCCAACGGTCAAATTAGCTTTTGACGGATTTAACTAAAAAAATTTAATTTTTTCCTATAAATACTAGGTATTTTGAATCAATTTTTTTCACATCTTACAATCTCATTCTCTCAAACTCTCTTAATTATTCTAATTATCTCTTAAAGTGCTCAATTTTATTTTATTATTTGTAATTACAAATAACAAGTGAAAGTTTTCAAAAGTTTCTCAACTTTCGGATACTTTAAAAATTTGGTATTATTGTTCATATCTTAATTTTAATTTTTAATTAGTGTATTATTTATTGAATATTTATTTTTATTATTTTTGTGTTTATGAATATTTGTTAGTTTAATTTGTAATATGAATAAATTAAGAAAAGTCAGTAAAAGTGTTAAAATTTTGTGTTCCGAAAGTGGTAGTGGTAGTAAAAAATAAATTGGCGTTGGTTTCGGTAGATGTAGTTCAAGTACCAGATATACTTGTGTGCCTCCGGTACCAATTAGCGAACTCTTTGAGAATGAAATATCTGTAGGTGCTCACGATATGAATTTTTTAGAATCTCAAAAAAAAATTATGGTATAGAAGAAGAGAATGAAGTAGACACAGTTGATTTAAATGTAGATGATGATGCTATTGATGACACACCCGAAGTTGATAATTCTAGTGTTAGTTTTGAATCGATTAATCTTCATTTTCGTCCCCCTGTAAGATCTCGTCGAAAAATGTGAAATTTTTTTACGAAATTGGAAGGAACTACTAAGGTCCAATGCAATATTTGTCAGCAAGCATATAAGCATAAGATCGGGGGTAATAAAGGGGGTATGGGTGCATTGTCGAGACATTTGAAAAGTAAACATCCAATAGAGCTAGTTGTGGCAAAAGATGGTGGGACTGTTAGGGGGTCAACTCAAAGTAGATTGAACCCAAGAACCAGTCAATTAGTTCAGAATTATAATAAAATAAAGAATCGGAAAGAATTAGCCAAAATGATAGTTGTGGGTTGTTTGCCTTTCTCTTTTACTTTTTCTAATGTTTTTATTCATTATATTCAAACAATTTATAATCCTATGTTTGAAGGTATTCCAAAAAGTACTTGTTGATCCAATATTTTTAGACTCCATACATAATATGTTTATTATTTATCTACATTATTAAAAAATATTTCATGTAGAGTTGCTCTAACTTCTTATCTTGGTCGTGCGATTAATAAAAATAATTATTTAACAATTACTTATTATTGGATAGATTGTAATTTTGTTATGCAAAAATGTATTTTAGCTTGTTTATATGATGAAGATCATAGACACACTGAAAAATTTATTTTTGAATCTATTTAAAAAGGTGTAAAATATTATGGTATTGAAAGAAAAATATTATATATATCTTTTGATAATGCAACTAACAACAAGACTGTTGTTGACTTGTTAAAAGTTGATCTTTCTCCACTGTTATCCAAAATATTTCATGTTAAGCATGTTTTCCATATATATAATTTAATCTTAAAAGATGGTCTTGAATTTTTTAAGCTTTATATTAAAATAATTACTCTTGCGATTGACTTTATTGAAGAAAATCATTAAAAATATTAGACTTGTATAATTTAAAAGAAAATATGAACAAAATATACTTAGACCAATATTAATGCCTAAAGAATTAGATACTAGATAGAATGTTATTAATAATTTTTTAAGAACTTGCTTATTTATAAAGTTCCTATTACAATGACTTTTAATCAATTTGTTGGTTATTTTGAGTGTATGTTACATGAATTTGATTGGGCTATGATTGTTAATCTTGTTAAATTTTTTTTAAAAAAAATTATATAGCTATAGTTGAATTTTCTAGTGCTTATTATCCTACCATTTGTAATATTTTAGCTTATTTAGCCGATATTTCTTGTTTGCTTAATGATTATAAGGATAAAGAATATTATAAAGAAGTTATTGCTGTAATGACTGGTAAATTTAAAAAGTATTTTTATCTGTTGCCCCCTATTTACTTGATTGCTGCTATAATAAATCATTGTATGAAATATAATACTATGTCCGAATTTACTTCTATTATTTATAATGTTTTAGCTATAGAACCTGAAGAAGAACCTTCTTTATTTACAACTATGTGTGATGCGAATAATTATATGGAAGCATTATACAATCATTATGGTGACTTATTTGATGATGTTATACCGGCATATATCACTCCAACTCCCTCTTCTCAATCTCCCGAGGAGTTATCATCTTCTAAAAGACAGGAACATAGTAGTTATCCTGATTATTTTTTTTATTTAAATATTTGAAATAGGCCATCTTCAGCTCATAGAACCGTTTATCAAGAAGAGCTTAAGTATTATCTTAGTAGCCTTTAGAGGATTGTAAAGCAAGGATCAATATGCTGAATTGGTGGAAGAATAATGAAAGATAATATCCTATACTTTTAAAATTAGCTAGAGATATATTGAATGTTCCAATGTCAACCATTGCATCAAAGAGTGTTTCTAGTCAGGAAAGGTAGCAGCTTGGAGACAACCTACACTCATTGAAAGATATCATTGAAAGATAATGTCATAAATGTTCTAGTTTGCCTTAGAGACTGGATTAGAGCAGATTGAGGAAATCAAGAAATGAAGGTAGATCCGTCAGACGAACAAAAGCTTGAAGAAATTATGACTTGAAGGGGAGAACTCGGCACAATCAAGTTCAATGCGTGGATTTGGCCCCATTGATTTTGACAGTCCTCAGACAATTCTCGTTAATATTAACATGAATGATTTGAAAAAAATAATGCAAAATTTGTAGAATTGTCAATTAATCATTTAATCTACTGAATTTTTATATTTCATTTTAAGTGAGATGTAATTGCAATCTTGTTGCAATCAATCAACTACAAAATTCACTCACTTCTTACATATTTTTTCATTTAAATTAAATGTCTAATTTGAATTAAATACTTTTAATACATTACTATCAAAATTTACATAAAAATAACAAACATATATATATACAATGAAAATTGAAAAATAATGTTAGCAAATATTGCATAGACTAGGGGCATTTAGTTAAAAGTGACAAAAGAGTTTAAAAATGAGGTGTAAGTGTAAAACCCCACAAAATCCTAAGCTTAATTCAGTCCATTTATGCTTGTTAAGGGAGGGGGTCCCATACTTAGAAGGTTCTAACTAAGTTTCCAGACTTAGCCTATTATTGGCCTTCGAAAGTTGGATATCTCATTTATCTATCTTAACATCCTTTAATGGTCAGTCTTTTTATTAATTCATGATCAGAGAGATCCATAGGTGCTCCCAGAAAATGTTTGGATTTTTTGAACCACGTTTAGACCACGTTTGAAAGCCCAAAATAGTGGACCAACACGATCTTGGTGCACTGGTCGCCAATTACGTTGGTTGATAATTGTTGCAGGTTTCCAGGGTCAAAGTACTGAGACTTAATGCGATGATGGTGCGATGCATCGACTCTCGTGTTAATGCCATCGACACACTGCATCGATAATAGCATTGATGCCTAGTTTTAATCATTAAATGTCCATATTTTTAAGGGTAAAAGGGTCAATTTTCCACCCCTATATAAGTCTAAAACATGGGATTTAGCCCCAATTCAACCAAAATATAGTGTCTCTCTCAAGTTTCTCTCTAGAACAAGTTAGGGTTTTCAATTAAGAATTCAAATTCAATACTCAAATTTAAGAATCTCTCCATCAATCTTCGTATAATCCAGAACTAAGGTATGTATAGTGTTCATTCATGGATTCCTTTTGTCCATGAATCCCAAGAATCAAGTTTTAAACTATGAATTCTGATATTCATATTATGGGTTGATTATGTTCATATGGTTGTTGTTGTACGATTCCCAAGTTGGAGTCTTTATTTGTTTTATAAAACTATGTTGCATGCAAGTTGAAAACTATGAGCTTAGTTGGTTATGGTGTATTAATTTGATGATTATGCCTATGACCTAAGTGGTGCATGTAAGGTGTTTGATAAAATGCCTAAGATAATAGAAATTATCATTATAGCTTAATTATGACCCAAATGATAAATACATATTTTACCCTTATGTTCAAATGACTTCCATGTTATTGATGTGCATTGTATATGTTTGTTGGAATGCTCATGATGTTAGAGTTTGAAATTATGACATGATTATATTCATTACTATCCATGTACAACATTATGATAACCATGTGCTTCATGAAATTCCCTACTTATTGTATGATGAATTGTTGACGTTGGTCATGTGTTCAAGAAGTGTCAAGTCTTGTCAGTTTCATGATATCGAGTCCAAGGGGTATTTTTACCTGATAATTTAGTTTTGTGCTTATAGCCAATGTCATGTTTTCACGATACTCTCAGTCAAGCTATGATCAGTAGAATTCAGTCAGTCATGTGACTTAAGAAAACTCAGTAAAATCCCTATCAGTCCAGTCCCATTCAGTAATCTCATGAATCTCAGTGGTCTCAGTCAGTCATCATGTCTCAGTAGTATTCATTTCAGACCTTAGTAAACTCAGTCAGCTAGCAGAACTCAGTAATATTCTGATAGTTAACAAAATTTAGTAGTATTCCATCAGCCAACGAAAATCTAGTGAACTAAGTTCAATCTAGTTAATTAATAAAATCAGTAACAGTTTAGTTCAGTTAATCATGTTAAGTGTCTATTCAGATGGGAGTAGGATTCAACACCGAGTGGGCCCAAGGATGGGAACTCACCTATTTTTAGAGGGTGTGATTCTTAGAAGCAGTCCTTGCACTCTAGAACTACGTCACCAGTGTAGGTTGAGACGTCAAACTTGCTATTTTGAGGGTAGATTAACCTGTTATATGAGGGTCCCACCATTCTCCTTTGAGTACCTGCTATATGAGGGATCACTCACAACTTGTCCCTACCAGTGGCACGGTATTGACACCCTTCTAATTAGGGTTATAGATTGGACCCCAACTTAGCTATATTGCTTTATTTGGGGTATGTTGGTTAGATGATTACCTCCCATAGTTTCAGTTTCAGATTCAGTCTTCAGACTAGAACTCAATCTAGTTCTATAAAAATCAGGACTGTCAGACACAGTCATTCAGCTCAGTACAGAACTCAGCTAGTTCCATCAGATTTTAGGATTGTCAAATACAGTCATCCAGCTCCGTATAACACTTAGATTAGTTATTTATAATCAGGACTGTCAAAAATAGTCCTGCAGTTATTAGTTACTAGTAAACTCAGATATTAGTAAATCCATATGGTCAGAAGACTCAGTATTCAGTCCTATCACGACCTCAGTAATAGTTACGTATTCATGCATGTGTTCTCATGTTTATATATATATATTCAGTTAGTATTGTTTATGCATATGAACCCTTTGCATTCAGCCTACCTCACTTGCATACTAGTACATTTAATTGCACTGACACATTTGTACTATGGTGTTTTCTACCATAGGTTTAGAAGCATGAGCTCCCAAGCATCCTTAGAAGATCAGACATTCAGTAGCCAGACTAGCAGTGAGTCCTCATCATTCGAGAATAGCATGATTATTTTAATAACTTTATTATTTCAGTAGTTTGCATTTAGTTGGGGACATGTCCCATCAACTCCACAGATTTCAGACAGTTTAAAGGCTTTCAGACTATAGCACATTTTAGATAGTTTATTTCAGTTTTAGGTATTGTTATACCCCATTAAAGACATTATTTTATATTTAGTATTAGTTTAGTTTTGAACCTTATGTCCTTAAAACTTATATTCTGCATATTTACAGTATATTCTTCAGTGCTCAGTTATAGATATTATTCATGGGTTAGATTATGGTCCTTCGGGGTTATGAGCACTATGTAGCATTCCGAGTACCAGATTCGGGGCGTTACGAACTTGGTATCAGATCCTAACGTTCAACAGTGTTCTAGAAAGTTTGAAAAGCCACATCTAGTAGAGTCTTGTGCATAGGTGTGTTGTGCCCCATACTTATGGACAGGAGGCTATGAGATGTTTTAGGAATATTTTCCCTTCTTTCAGTATTCATGTCGTGCCAGTGAGCATGAGCTCAAATTTTACTTTGTGTCTAATCCACTCTTCCTTTCATTTATAGAACATGTCTCCCAAAAGGTCTAGCAAAAGAAAAACCAAGAATTAGTCGGCACCTCCGCCCATTCAGGCAGATTCTCTAGATGAGCATGTCTTTCATGGCGAATTCAGAATCGACTCTCTTACTTTATATTATTTAGTATTAGCTTAGAGAAATCAGCAGGTTGTTTCTCACCTAGGAATATGATTCATGCCTATCAGATTGAGGTGGAAAAACATAGAAAGAAAGAAAGAAAGTAAGAAAGAGAGAAAATATGAGATCGAGAATAGGTAATCTCAATTTCACTCAGCCTAAGCCAATGTAACACCCCGCATTTCAGGCTAGAACATAAACCACCATTTCTATGTGTAGATGATCCAAAAGCCTTAAATCCTATGCAAATTTAGCATATTAATCAATTATGTAGTGTGAGAACCTATTTGATAATGAATTGAGATCATAGAGGTACCTTAACTCAAGGACTAGTTGAAATCTTTCCTATCGTTCAAGTTTTAGTAAGCGTTAAAACTTGGATCAACTTCAATTAACTATTACTTCTTTTATATAACGAACTGGTTGGCCTACTATATATCAAATAAAAGGTTTTTGAGTCCTCTTTCCAACATCACTGGTTTCGCTTTAATATGGTATCTATTAGAAAGTTATGTTTATTTTACTTCAAAGTGTCTATCTACCAAAACGTGATGACAAGGTTGATGACTTATCAGCTGTGTGACGGCCCATAAGACCTGGTTGTCAGCCTAAGGCAGTAAATGGTAAAAATCAGCCCAAAAGTAATGACCTGACCTGAGTGACGGCCCGTCAACCCTGGTCGCCAACTGATGCAATTATGCAATTTTTTTGGGTTCCTTAGGGGTATTTTAGTCTTTCCCTCACTCCAAAAACCTTTCACACGAATTAAATCACCCCTTAAGTGTTATTAATCAATCACTATCAGTTTTATAACATAAAAAACTTCCTCTTCACTCTCAAAATATGATCAAACTAAGGTTTTCTCCAAGAACAAGAAATTCAAGAAAAATAAGCCTTAAGTTCAAGATTTCCAAGGAACGAATCGAGATTTGAGTTTTTCTCCTTAAAATAATTAATTTGAGGTATGTGGGATTTTTTAAAATTTTATGGGCAAAGAAACCATCTATAATTCATGCTAACAGTTTAGAAATCATGATTTTTAAGAAAGGAGTTTTGAATTTACGATTACTAGCATGTTTTAGAAGCCTTGATCAGTATTGTTTTGGTCTTTAGGCCTTCCCCCAAATTTATTTGAAACTCTATGTATATGTATGCATGTGTTTAAGGATGAATATACAATTGAGAGCATGAATCCTAAAGAATCTCTTTCTTGTTATGATTTTTCTTTACTTTTCATATGTTATGGACTGTTTTGAATGCATCTTGAAAAGCATGATATGAAATGTCTTGATTAATGCTATGATTGAATTATGGTTTTAATTTCGAAATAGAGGGATGTTTATGTTGACCAAAGTTGAATATAAATATATAATGAGAAGAGTTGCATGGTTTGTCAAAGATTACATAACCACCACATATTTATTGAAAGAATGAGAATTTTTGCATAGTTTTTGGAACATGAAATCTCTTATACTATCTGTATGTTTGGGTGGTCTGAATTGAGTTTTTGATGAAAGAATCTTGCATGATGCATTATGGCTCAGAAATAGGACTTGCAAGTCTTGGTGTGACGACACCAACTCAGATAATGCCATGTTAATTCAGAACAGAATAAAATGCATGTTTGAAATTAGATTTTTAGATTTTGAAACTAGAATGATCCATATTTCAGAAAAGACTAAAAATGGTCATAAAGAGAGCTTAGGTGGTTCCCCGAAGAAGGCACGAGTTCAGGTAACTCATTGCCCAAAACTGTGATTTGTCGATCTGGGTATATTATTATACGCTGGCCTAGTGCTCTGTGGCATATCAGACTCAGACACTCCAACCCTTGCAGCACACTTGGGTTGGGGGCTTCCCCGCCGAGTCAATAGTGGATTATATATAGCTCGTTGCATATCAGACTTGTAGAGGAGTGCCACCTAACTCAGAAGTAATACAAAGATCAGAAATTACATTGACAGAAAGGTTTTATGATTATAAAAAATGCCCATGTGTTTTGAATTTATATCCTATATGATGTTTTATGATTAGCTCTCAACTATTTTATTTATATGAAAAGCTTTATTTTGGATTGCTCTACGTACCAGTACATTTGTATTGACCCCCTTCCTCCCAGGATCTAAAACTTATTTCAGAGGTCATGCTAGGCCGTAGAGTTTTCAGACAACAGTGATGTGTGCAGTTGATGAGCCTTCTTTATTCCAGAAGGCCTATGTCTTTCAGATTATGTTATTT
The DNA here is from genome assembly GCF_002878395.1 of Capsicum annuum. Classification (NCBI taxonomy): domain Eukaryota; kingdom Viridiplantae; phylum Streptophyta; class Magnoliopsida; order Solanales; family Solanaceae; genus Capsicum; species Capsicum annuum. The sequence goes on from NC_061111.1 coordinate 148,733,336, forward strand.
ATTTTGTTTTAGGTCCACTGGGGGCCTTGTCCCAGTTTTAGACAGTTGTCATTTTTCGATATAGTAGAGATTTCACAGACTGGTTAAGATGTTGTTTTGTTTATATTTGGGTTTTATCCTTTATTGTTAAATTAAATTCAGAGTATGACCATGTTTCTATATTCGATTATATTTCCATATTTTATTTTATTATATGAATATTGTGCATGATTACCAGATAGAAAAGGGCATTCCGAGCCTTCATGGTTTGGGATGTCTATTATGACCAGGCCCCATTTCGGGTTATGACAGTTAGATGGTGGTAACTGTTATCAGTTCTGCCCAGTCTTTGATTCCAGTTCCTCTCTCAGCCAGTGCTCCGATCCTGGAATTTAGAGATAGGGCGCTAGGTCCTAAACCTCAGGGCGGTGTTAGTTGTTCCCGAACCTATCCCCTTTGTCAGACTTGTGGCAAATATCATAAGGGTATATCTAAAGCCGACAGTGATGTGTGTTATGGGTATGGCGAGTCAGGTCACAAAGTCCAATACTGTCCTAAGGTTGGTCCACGAAGCCAGCATAATCATTCCTCAGCTCAGTTCAGTCGCCTGAATCAACAGGGTGCCACCTCCATTGCCACTAGTGGGCAATGCCCAAATAGACTATATGCTTATTATTCCCGACAGGATCAAGAAATTCTTCTGATGTGGTCACTGGTACATTACCAATCTTTTACTTGCATGTTTACGCTTTGCTAGATCCACGAGCCTCTTTTTCTTTCATTACTCCTTATATAGAAGTTGATTTCAGAGTCAGTCCCAAAATTCTAGTAAAACCCTTCGCAGTCTCTACCCAGTAGGTAAAATTATCATAGCCCGACAGGTATTCAGGAACTATCCGATTATGGTATCTCAGAAAGTCACTTTTACAGACTTAGTCAAATTAGAGATGACTAGTTTTGATGTCATTCTCGGTATGTATTAGCTTCATTACTGCTATGCCACAGTCGACTGCAGAAATAGAATTGTCCAGTTTCAATTTCCAAATAAACCCATCCTAAAGTGGAGTGGTAGTACTTTAGTTTTCAAAGGCCAGCTTGTTTTATACCTTCGGGCACAGAAAATGTTATCTACAGAATGTGTCTATCATTTTGTTTGAGTTAGGATCTAGTTCCAAAACTCCCAGTTTTGAATCAATCCTAGTAGTGAATGAATATTCAGATATTTTTTTTCCAAAGATTTTCTAGGAATTCCACCCGAAAAGAAAATAGACTTCGACATAGACCATTTTTTAGATACTCAACCTAAATATATTCCACCATACCGAATGAAACCACCAGAACTCAGAGAATTGAAAGAACAGTTGAAGGATCTCCTAGTTAAGGGATTCATCACACCCAGTGTGTCCCTATGGGGTGCACAAGTCTTATTCGTGCACAAGAAATATGGTCCTCTCAAAATGTGTATAGACTACTATTATCTCAACAAGGTCACAGTCAATAACAAGTATCCACTTCCCGGAGTCGATGACTTGTTTGATTAACTTCAAGTTGCCAGTTATTTCTCTAAGATAGACCTATGATTAGGCTATTAGCAGCTCAGACTTAGAAAATGTGGATGGTTTTCAGAACTCGGTATAACCACTTCGAATTCTTAGTCATGTCCTTTGGTCTTACCCACGCACCCACAGCCTTTATGGACTTGATGAATCGAGTGTTCAACCAGTACCTGGATATGTTCGGCAGAGTATTCATAGATAATATTTTTGTCTATTCCCACAGTGAGTGTGATCCTACAGACCATCTCAGAATATCAAAACCCATCAGTTATTATGATATATATTCATGTCCTACATGTCAGCTCTATGACCATCGGTCATATCTATTCACATTAGTGAAAACTCATGTACCCTGCCAATTTATTGGATAAGGAGTTCCAGTTCACTCAGTGTTATGAATCATGTCCCATGAGTACAGAAACATCAGACCCAGGTCATACAGCTCATGACTTATGCACTTATGTCCTGTCTTACAGTATGTTTAGCACACATGACTCATGCTCAACTCCTAGTGATCAACCAAACTTAGATTATGTCATGTATACTCTCAGATTAGATACCTCAGTGAATCCATGATGTTGATGTTCCATCCCTAAGTCCTCAATTATAGTATTATTTGGTAGTTAGTATCTAGTAAAGGATTTAGATAGTCCTACAGAACCATGGCTTTTAGCTATCAGTTACTTAACTATTAAAATTCAGTACGTCTGTATCAGTCTAAACCTCAGTTATCAGAAAACTAGCATTTAGTCCCAATTACAGTCTTAGTTACGATTACAATCTCAATTACCATCTTAGATATAATATCAGTCCCAGTCCTATTCCAGCCAGATCAGAAACTCAGTTCACTTTCAAGATTACCCGACCATAGCGTATATCTATTAGTTACTTAGTTATTAGTATTTCAGTACCTTAGTTTATAGAATGTTTTTAAATCATGTTAGATGCCTAGTATTATGTTTTGTTCCTAAGGTAATACAACCTTCCCTCACTCATGCTTAGTTATCTCACGTTACCCAATCAGTCCTTACCTTCTATGCATGATAGTCTACAGTTTAAATTTAGCTATTCAAACTAAGTACCATTTAGTCTTACATGCCCAGTACTCATCCATCGATCATTCAACAGATTAGATGAGTCAGTCAGTAGGAATTAGTCTGAACAACCAGTACCTCAGTCCAGCAGTCAGATAGACAATTTCATAATAAATCTAGTTCGGAGAAGTGGGTACCTATAGGTTGACCCTCTAGCTTCAATCTTAGCTGTAAGTCACGTATTCAAGGTGCTCAGTTCATATCACGATATCCAGCTCAGGTTTAATGTTCCAGACTCGGTTATATTCTCATGTTTTCACTCATGCATACTTAGTAATTAATCTCAGACTCACCAACATATTTTTTTTTAGTTTAAGGTAACAGTCTTCCTTGAACTCATTTAGTTTCTATTCAGGTTTCAATTGCAAACTCTATATCCAGTTCCATATTCAGATTCCCATCACAATCTTGGTATCAAATACCATTGCATATTCATTCATGCATTCATATGTTAGTTCAGTCATATAAACATGCATTAGATATGCATTCTCATTGTGAGAAGCTCAGCTAATCAAAAATATCGATCAAGCATTCATGAACCAGTACTCATGCATCAGATATGTATGTTCAGTATGATACATTGAGTTTATCAATCATGTCAATCATGTAATCATGTTTTTGTTATTCATTTCCTATATGTACTTTGGTCTATTATTTCACCTCTCTCAGTCAGTCTCATTTGAGGATGAATGTTCCCAAGGGGGAGATATTATAAGACCCCACAAAATCCTAAGCTTAATTCAGTCCATTTATGCTTGTTAAGAGGTGGTCCCACACTTAGAAAGTTCTAAGTAAGTTCCCAAACTTAGCCTATTATTGGCCTTGGAAAGTTGGCAATCTCATTTCGCCACCTTAACGTCCTTTAATGGTCCATATTATTGTTAATTCATGATCAGAGAGGTCTATAGGAGGTCCTGGACAAGTTTTAGATTTTTTAGACCATATTTAGACCACATTTGGAAGCCCAAAATAGTGGACCAATGCAATTTTGGCGCGCCGCGTCACCAATCGCATTGATTGATAATTTTTGTAGGTTAGCAGGTTCAAAGTATTGAGACTCAATGTGATGATGGCGTGATGCATCGACTATCGTATCGATGCCATCGATGTGCCACATCGATAATAGCATCGATGCCCAGTTTCAGTCATTAAATATCTACATTTTTAAGGACAAAAGGGTCAATTTCCCACCCCTATATAAATCTAAAACATGGGATTTAGCCCCAATTCAACCAAAATATAGTGTCTCTCTCAAGAACAAGTTAGGATTTTCAATTAAGGATTTAAATTCAATGCTCAAATTCAAGAATCTCTCTGTCAATCTTCGTATAATCAATAACTCAGGTATGTATAGTGTTCATTCATGGATTTATTTTATCCATGAAGACCAAGAATCAAGTTTAAACTATAAATTCTGATCTTCTTGTTATGGGTTGATTATGTTCATGTGGTTGTTGTTGTACGATTTCTAATTTGGAATCTTTATTTGTTTTATGAAACTATGTTGGCATGCAAGTTAAAAACTATGAACTTAGTTGGTTATGGTGTGTTAATTTGATGATTATGCCTATGCCCTTAGGTGCATGTAAGGTGTTTGATAAAATGTCTAAGAGAATAGAAATTATGCATTATAGCTTAATTGTGATCCAAACAATAAATACATGTTTTACCCTTATGTTTAAATGACTTCCATGCTATTAAAGTGCATTGTAGATGTTTTTTGGAATTCTCATGATGTTAGAGCATGAAATTATAACAAGATTATTTGCATTATTATCCATGTACAACATTATGATAACCATGTGCTTTATGAAATTCCCAACTTATTGTATGATGAATTATTGACATTGGTTATGTGTTGAAGAAGTGTCAAGTCTTGTCAGTTTCATGCTATCGAGTCCAAGAGGTATTTGTACCCGATAATTTAGTTGTGTGCTTATAGACAATGTCATGTTTTCACGATACTCTCTGTCAAGCTATGATCAGTAGAATTCAATCAGTCATGTGACTCAGGAAAACTCAGTAAAATCCCTATCAGTCCAGTCCCATTCAGTAATCTCATGAATCTCAGTGGTCTCAGTCAGTCATCATGTCTTAGTAGTATTCATTTCAGACCTTATTAAACTCAGTCAGCTAGCAGAACTCAATAATATACTGTTAGTTAACAAAATTTAGTAGTATTCCATCAGCCAACAGAAATCCAGTGAACAAAGTTCAATCTAGTTAATCAATAAATCAGTAACAGTTTAGTTCAATTAATCATGTTAAGTGTCTATTCATATGGGAGTAGGATTCAACACCGAGTGAGCCCAAGGATGGGAACTCACCTGTTATTAGAGGGTGTGATTCTTAAAAGCAGTCCTTGCGCTCTAGAACTACGTAGCCAGCATAGGTTAAGACATCAAACCTACTATTATGAGGGTATATGGGGTGGATTAACCTATTATATGAGGGTCCCACTATTCTTCTTTGAGTACCTACTATACGAGGGATCACTCACAGCTTGTCCTTACCAATGGTGCGGTATTGACACCCTTCTAATTAGGATTATAGATTGGACCCCAACTCAACTATATTGTTTTATTTAGGGCATGTTGGTTAGATATTACCTCCCATAGTTTCAGTTTCAGATTCAGTCTTCAGAATAGAACTCAGTCCAGTTCTATAGAAATTAGGACTATCAGACATAGTTATTCAGCTCAGTACAAAACTCAGCTAGTTCCATCATATTTTAGGACTGTTAGATATAGTCATCCATCTCCGTATAACACTTAGATCAGTTATTTATAATCAGTACTTTCAGAAATAGTCCTTCAGTTATCAGTTACTAGTAAACTCAGATATAAGTAAATCCATGTGGTCAGTAGACACTATAGTCAAAACTCAATATTCAGTCCTATGACGACCTCAGTTACAGTTACGTACTCATGGATTTATTCTCACATTCATGTATACAGTCAGTTAGTATTGTTCATGCATATGAACCCTTTGTATTCAGCCTACCTTACTTGTATACCAGTACATTCAATCATACTAATGCATTTGCGCTATGTTGTTTTATACCATAGGTTTAGAAGCATGAGCTCCCAAGCTTCCTTAGTAGATTAGACGCCCAGAAGCCAGACTAGCAATGTGTCCTCACCATTCGAGGATAGAATGATTATTTTATTAACTTCATTATTTTAGTAGTTCAGAGTTAGTTGGGGATATGTCCCATTAACTCCACAGATTTCAAACAGTTTAGAGCTTTTAGACTACAACAATTTTCAGACAGTTTATTTCAATTTTGGGTATTGTTATACCCCATTACAGACATTATTTTATATTCAGTATTAGTTCAGTTTTGAACCTTATGGCCTTATAGTTTATATTCTGCATATTTATAGTATATTGTTTAGTGCTCAATTACAGATATCAGTCATAGGTTAGCTTATGGTCCTTTGGGGTCATGAGCACTGTGTAGCGTTCTGGGTACCAGATTTGGGGCGTTACAGTAGGCGACTCAAGTATTAATAATTGAGTGGATGTGACAATTACTTTATTATGGATTAAGAAAGTTGGGGAACTTTGAAAATAGCCCACAAGTTTTTAAATTTATGTTAGTTACTATAACAGAAAATGGAGGAAAAAAGGTGTGTTTCTATCTCTTCTCATCCATTGTTGTTTTCTCTCTCTTCGTAATTTTTGTTGTTCATTGTTGTTGCTACTTTATTCATCATCTTCTGCTTCATTATCATCATCTTCTACTTCATTATAATATTTATCTTCTTTTTGCTGACCATTGTTGTTGTTTTTACTGCTACTTGAATAATTTTTTAGGTCAAATTTTATTTTGTACATCACTTTTACATTACTTCATAGGTGACTTTGGTAAGTAAAATTATGATTTTTGATTGAATTTGTCATTTGGGTACACTACTACTGTTGTTTTTTAATAATGGATAGAACCCGTTCATGAATCCAACATAAGAGCAATCTATTTAAAAAGATCACTCATCTCTTGCGACAGATGAGTCATCTGTTGGAATGGAAGAATCATATGTTGGATTCATGTTTATGTTTCTATATAGTGTCCATAACATGAATTGAATAGATGGTTCATCTGTTGTAACAGATGAGTTATCTATTGCAACATACGAGTTATCTATTGCAATAAACTAGTTATCTGTTGTATCAGACTAGTTATCTGCTACAATAGACGTGTTATTTATTGCAACAGAGAAGTAATCTATTGCAATAGATGAGTAATTTATTTTGAACAACACAAAACAACTCTTGTCATAAACCCAACCGACAACCAATATGTTTCAACAGATGGTCCATCTGTTGAAAGAACTCAAAACTCTTGCTATTGCTACTAGATTACAATTATTTCTTACGTTCAACCGTCGACATATTTGTTGAGAAGAAGAAATAGATAGAAACATAAATTTTTCATAAAACAAAATAAAATACATTAGGTAGGTAGATCGGATGTAAATAAAGATATAAATACACACTCTAAAAGAAAAAAACATAACCTAATTATTATTATTATTATCATCATCATCATCATTATTATTGCCTGTAGGTCAATCATCAACCGACAGCAGCAAGCCCTCCTCAGCTTGTGAATCTCTCAGAACATCTTTGCTCTCACGTCGCCCAACTCCTATTGCAGGTCATTAACCTGCCTCTGAAGTTCCCGCACAGTGTCGCACAGAATAGCAATATCCCAAATAGGATCAGCCATATCTAGAACACGTATGAATTGAAAAAAAATGTAAAAACACAAGTAAAGAAGAGAGTTCGAATGTAATACAATGTATACTACCAATTGGGTAGATTTAAAGAAAAAGAAAGAAAAAAAATTACCTGAGTCCGGGAAAAGGTATTTGGTCTTTGAAGAGAAAGTGGTTGAAGATGTGATATGAAAGATAAGATGGAAGAAATAAATAGAGCATAGTAGATTGAACGAGTAAGGAGGGACTTATTAATAGAGGATTGAATTTGAATGAGTTAGGAAAGAAGACGCGACTGATCACCTCTATTTTATTAATTACATTCAAACTGGTGACTTTTTTATTATTGTGAAAAGTTATGACTTAATTAAATCAAGTTTTTGACTTTTTGATTATTGTGATAAGTCATGACTTTTCAGCTTATTATTATTAATTAGTTCTTAAATTTAAATAACTTTTTGCTCTATTAAATAATCAAAGACTTCTCACCGTTTCAATAACCATTTTTATTGAGTTGTGAAAACAGATTGTATATTTGTTGCATCAGATAACCCATTTGTGGCAACCGATATACCATCTGTTGCAACAATTCGACCATTTGTTATAATAGATATTTATCTGTTGCAACATATAATCTATCTATTGCAACATATAATCTATCTTTTTTAATAATCATCATATACTTTCATTAATTCAAATTGGTGACTTTTTAATTTATAAATTTAAAAAATAGATTTAAAAATAAAAATAGTGAAAAGTCACTGCTTGTTGCCTATTTAATATTAACATCAATTATTCAAATTAAATAATTATTTTTTATGATTATAAATTGTGTTTATCATTTATTTTATTATTATTTTATGTTAAAAGAAATGACTTAATTAAATTGCTGGTGAGTTTTTGATTATTGTGACCAATCATGACTTTTAGCTTATTATTATTAATTAGTTCTTAAATTTAAATAAAATTTTTCTCAATTAAATAATCGAAGACTTTTCACCTTTTCAATAACTATTTCTTTAAATAACATAATAATCGTTTTTATTGAGTTGTGGCAATATATTGTATATCTATTGCATCAGATAACCCATTTATTGCAGCATACCATCTATTGCAATAATTCAACCATTTGTTGAAGGAGATTTTTTTATTTCTTCTAACAGCTCATCAGTCGCAACAGATGGAGAATTTGATTCATCAGCTGTTTTGAATGTGTTAGATAAAAAGACACGATTGTTCACCTCTTTTTTAAAAATCATCATATACCTTAATTAATCCAAAGTGGTGACTTTCTTATTATATAATAAATAAATTAAAAAAAAAGATTGAAAAAACAAAAATGACGAAAACCCATGACTTGTCACCTATTTAATATTAACATCAGTTATTAAAATTGAATAACCATTTTTTACAATTATAAATTGTGTTATCATTTATTTTATTATTATTTATTTACGAACCGTTTTTCATAGTAAATAATCGAAAAGTCATGACTTTTTACCCTCTCAATAACAATAAACCTTTTTTTATTAATGATCGTCTGTTGCAATATATGATCCATCTGTCGCAATAGATTAACCATCTGTTGTAACATATGGTCCATCCGTTGCAATAAACATTCAAGTCCTACCTCCAACCATCAACATATTGAGAATACAAAATAGACAGAATAAAAATTAAATATTAACTAAGAGTTAAAATTCCAAAGTCAACCGAACATAGATTTTTGAATTCATTATATACAAAAATACAATAAAAATAAAACACACATTAGGTTCCCCCTTAGGTAGATCCGATATAATAATAGAAAATACATACGCTAAAAGAAAATAAATAACCTAATTATTATTATTCTTATATTATTACTATTATTATTAGTAGTATTATCATTATTATTATTATTAATACTATTGTCAACTGGCCAATCATCATCCGACATCTGTATGGCCCTCCTCAGCCTTACTCCTATGTCGCCCAGCTCCCACCAGATTTCATGAATCTGCCTTTTAATTTCCTGCAAGGAGTTGCGCAAAATCATTCTGTCCAATCCGGATCAAACATATCTAGAAGTGGAGAAGACTGAAAGTGTAAGGAGGGACCTATTTATAAAGGATTCAATTTAAATGGGTTAGTCAAAAAGCCACAACTGTTCACCTTTTTTTAATAATTACATCCCTTAATTAAATAAAACTGGTGACTTTTCTTATATATAAATTAAAAAACATATCTAAATACAACATTTTATCTTTATTGTATTTCGAAAAGAAAGAAAAATTGCTTTAAAATAAATCTAACAGATAGGTAATCTGTTGCAAAATATATTTTACCTGTTTGATAATTTACAACATATTGACAATTTGTTGCAATAAATTTATATATCTATTTAATTATTTCCAACAGATAAGTTATATGTTGCAACAGATTGATCATCTGTTGTAACATATGTCTTTAATTTTTTGATAATTTTAATAGATGTGTCATCTGTTGCACCAGGTTAGTCATCTGTTTATTCAAATTAAGTCATAGATAGGCTAGGAAGAATAAGGTGTGTGCAGATGGATGGATCCACTTTCATGTGTGGGAGTTATGTATTATTGATAAGGTCATCGGGACAATATATATATACAGCACAATGATTTTATGAATGCAGTTTTTAATCGATTAGGCAATGATCATTCAAACATCCTACATTGTACAGTTAAGTTTGATAGGTTCGAATTGATAAGGTTGAGGGATCATGGAGATAGTGATGATACCCTGTTATGAATTAATGACATTTGTTGCTCATGTTTATTTATGCTATGTTTTGAGAAGGGATTAATATTTGGTGGCATTGCAGAGATCCAATAGCAATTGGACTGGACTTTAATGATACATTGGACTCTAGGAAGGCCTTCAAAGCCTCCCACTACAGCAAATAAGAACAAAAAATCAATAGAAATTCTCCTTGCCCAAATTTATATGGATGGTGTAACGCCCTAAAAATGGGTCCCGAGACATCACACGGTGCTTAGGACCACAAGTGATCCCCAGATAACCCATGAGCTGGCATACTGATAAGCAACTGATTAAACATGTATAAAATGATAGAGTTTACTGTGCGGAAACAAAACCATGATGGAATCTGAGAAAAATACAATACTGGTACATTTGTACATTCTGATAAAATCTAAAAAGAGGGGCTAAATTAATAACTGACTCTAACTGACATCTGTGAAGCCTCTACCATACTAACTATAGATAGCTGGGACATGACCCTCAACTATCCCAAATCAATAAAATTAAATAAATAAAATACTGCTCAAACTATATGACTGACTCGAGCCCTTGAATCAAGAGGACTCATCACCTGCTGATTAGAAGTTGCAATCTGTCCGAATATGGTATGCGTGCAACAACTGAACTGATACCTACATTATGAGACAATGTAGCACATAGACATATATGTGGATCAGTACTTTGAGGATGTACTGAGTATATGGGGGTGAATACATAAGTAAAACATAATATCAATCATCATAATTTGTAAGACAATGCATGCTAAATGTAAATGACTCACATAAGCTGAAATATCTGAAATACTGAAGATCATGAGTAAAAAATCAGACTTTATAAATCTAGTGAGTCATAACATATAGTTCTAAAAGGTGTACTTGCATTCTCTCTTTAAATCATATTGTCTAAGTATAGAAAGGAATCACACTTTAAATGTGAAATATGAAACTAATATCTTTCTGTAAAGTATAATTTGAGTAAGCTTTGTGATCTGTTACACTTAGTTTTATAAAAGCTTTCTGAGGAATTATTCTGAAAATCTTTACCATTAAGCTGTAAGGAAAAATACTTTATCTTAAGGCTTTAAACCAATAGATTGTTTTAAGAGTAGGGGACATCATTTTGGGAGGTTTTTCTAACCGACATACACCATGTGAGCATCTATGGAGTCCCACGTTCGGCCCCCATTAAGTAGGGATGTTCTACCCTTGACATCGGAATAGAACTTCTACCTTAAGTGATCACAATCTGAGTCATCCACATAGAAGTGGGAATAATGTTAATCCTACAGTGGCTCGTAGTTTTGGGGCATGAGACCTTAGAATCATACCCAACTCAGTGCTAAATACTACTCCCATTCTTATGCTCAAAATCTTAACAAATCCACTTCAAAAATAGCACAAGGTTAAATCTCAAGTTATATGAACAAAGTGGATTCTTTATCTTATATCTTATGACCAAATGGTCAAATCTTTATCAAAATCTGAGAATAATCTTATCTGAGAATGCTCATAGTACAAATAATCTTGAAATAGCAATCTTAATTGGGGCATAGTAACCTATGCATCAATCTCATGTTAAAACATCTTAAAATTCATGCTTGACAGTATAAGCATTTATAATTCATCATAAAATCTGGAAATTTCAGTAATATGCATGAAAATATGAACAACATCATGGAATTCAACTTCTAAATAATTTGATATATCAGAAACTTGTAAATAACAATAATGGGCATAAACCCTAACTTTAATTTCATGGGAAATCTCATAAACTTCATTAAAAGTTGAATTTAAAACAAGTTATGGGCACAAGGATGAAAGGATTATCCTTTTTCATACCCCACATAACTCAATTGATGATCTTAGATGCTAAAACTTGAATCTTGGATCTCTATTGGTGCTTTGAAGATGAATTCTTAGAGTTCTTGTATTGGGAATTCTTAATCTTGAATTTCTTTGGATAATTAACAGAGGAAATTTGAATTTCTTGAAGAAGGAGCTTTGATGATCTAGGGTTTTCGTTTGAGAGAAAAGTGATAAAATAAGCATAAAGTACTTTGGTATAACCTTAATGATGTGTTTTGGACGGATTGGAGGCTGGGTAATTCACCAAAATACCCTTTTTAAAATCCTAAACGGAACTGGAAAAATGACCCAAAAATCTCAATTTATTGAGCCACCGCGATGCGCCACTATCGTGGTGGCTCACTGGAAAAGGACGAACAAGAACTGGGCGCTCACTATGAAATGCCATAATCGCGGTGCTTCTTGGATTGCCATTTTTGATTGGTACAACGTGCTATCATCACGGAGTCTCACTGGAATGGAATAATTGGGAAATTGGGCTTCTCTGCAATGCGGGGCTATCGCGGAGGACCACTAGAATTTGATAATTATGAATTTAACTATCTCCGCGAAGAGGTGACTGCCCAGGTGGTACACTGGCTACTTAAAAATCTCTAACTTCTTAACCTAGTGTCGGATTTAGACAAATTTGGTATCGATGAGATAAATGGTATTTATCTTTGAAGCAAATTTTGTGACATTCTAGAGACGAATTTAAGCTAGAAAAAGTACGGGGTATTACAATATCTCTCCCATAGGAACATTCATCCTCGAATGTGGCTAATTAGGCTGAAATCACTGAGGAATCTGAGGATATAAGCTATCATGAACAACTGAAATAACTGTATGACTAAATCCCAATGTAATGGGCTACTGAACTGATCTGTGAGTGCATGAACTTTCATAAAAATAGCTATATGGCTGAGATCGAAACGAGAGAGTCAACTCAGGGGTAATAATTTCTTTAGGTTGGATCTGATTTCGTGATGAAAAAGATGAGAGGTTTATGACATGAAAACTCGAGGCATTACAACATCTCGCCCTTGGGATCGTTCGTCCCAGAATGATACTGAATTGATTGAGATACTAGGAAAAGACTGAGATGATACGCAAGATACTTATGAATTAAATCATGACTTAATATCTAAATCTGAAACTGATGCATGATTCATATACTGGGAGGGATTCGCAATTTACATAGATGCAAACAAACTATCTCTTGAAATGGACATACTCACGAAATTTCAGGTAGTAAGACTAGACGAAATTGGAAGATGGAGAACTATGGAAATTTGTCTGTCGGACTGTTAAGCTGGATTGCTGTCTATATGGACTGAATCATACTGAACGCTCATATCCCGATGGAGTATTTCTTCAATACTTTTCTAAGAAACTCTAACGATATTAAGGAGTAAGGAACTTTGGGCATGATCTGAACAAAACATATGAATAAGGAATTACAACATTGCTACAGTTCTATAGCATGGAACATAAACTTATAAATCATAAGTCAGGGTAGAATTTCTGGGGCTTAAGCTATACAACTTCTTATTTTAAATATCCCCCCTTGAAATACCATATCCACTTGATTCAACCTACAATTCTCATGAGGCATCGACGAATCCATCTACTAAAGTCTAAACTGAACTAAATCCTCATATCACGGTCAGGCCTAACTCGGAATCACAAGGTACTACACATAAACTCACAATACTAACCTGAACCATGAATTCAGTACCCCAAGTATTGTCACACAACTACCCACTCTAGGATGACTCTTCTTATCATTTTAACAGCTAAATTCAACCTCTTACTAGAAATCCATTAATGCACCATACCTAACCTCTTATATACCAACATGACGTTCAAGCCTACCTTCATAACCACATGCACTTCTAAATAAATACCCATAAGAGCTTCTTTCTAATATTCTCTAATACCTCTACCAATAACAACTTCCATGCACTATTCAATTCTTAGGATAATACACATAAAATATTCTCAACTAACCAAGTCATACACAAAAAGCTTCACATTAATATTTTACACCTGTAGACTTACATAAAATAAGAATACAACCATTTTATTTTCATAACACATTCACTCTCTCCCATCTACATAATTTTTTTCATCATCACTCTCTTGACCTAGGGGAGGTCACTAAAAGGTTGGAATGCCAGGGTTTGAAACATGAAGGGATACTAAGAATAACTTGACACTTTACTCAGGCCTGAGAAACAGAGTATTCACGTCATGGATTCACTAAAGAGATCTAATCTAAGGACGTACAAGATATAAATCTAAATTTCGCTGATCACTAAGAGTGTTGCATGAGTACTGGAACTAAACATACTGTAAGGCCTGAGTACATGAGTCATGAGCTGCATGACCTAAATTTGGAGTTCATAATTTATGGAATGTGATTCCAACTGCTGGATGAACTAAAACTCCTCTTAATAGGAACTGGGAGAGTATATGACTCTCTATTATACGCATAAACATGAGCTATGGCTAGGGAACTGATACATGAGGCATGAGTAAATATCAGGATAACTGAAGTATGAAACTTTATACTGAGATGAGAATGGGCCGAGCATCACCCTCTCATACTGACTTTCTATACTATATTGGCATCACTTACTAGAATCTGGAAGTCTGACTTGGTTGCTCATTCTATCATCTCCCCCTTTGGCTTTAAGCCATCACTCTAAGCCTATGGAATCCCCTCACCAAACTCTAAATTGAAATTCACCTATTGCACTTTGAAGTCTAGATTACAACAATACACGCAAATAATAAACTTACTCTGAAGGACTACACCTAAAAATGTAAAACCCACTTCTAATACTTCCTTCCAAGGTACAACTCTATCCTTTCTATAACCCCACTAGTCATCACATAACATCTTGAGCATTTACTAACTTAGAATCTTCATGGGTATCACTATATCCTGAGTTCACACCATCTAGAGCTTTCAACTCTTATTCCTATTTGCTTAATCTTCAAGGATTCAAGCTTAGACCCTAACACTTAACACAGTTATAAT
The DNA here is from genome assembly GCF_002878395.1 of Capsicum annuum. NCBI lineage: Eukaryota > Viridiplantae > Streptophyta > Magnoliopsida > Solanales > Solanaceae > Capsicum > Capsicum annuum. Next base: position 148,748,354 of record NC_061111.1, read on the forward strand.
CAACCTTTAATAAACCAAACTACTCTTGTCATAGCTTACTAATATCATATCTCAAAACTTGTATTTCTAAACCATGAGAATCAAGATCATACCAAAAAGGCTTAACATCATTTACCCATAACTCCTTAACTTAGTTATTAAGAACATCATATATATATATATATATAAGTAGTCTTCTTCCACTTAGAAACTCAACGGTACTACTAATCACACACAACACATAATAACCTTAGAAAATAATACAACCCCATATCTTTGGGCATACCTCTACATCATACCCACAACATCATGATAAATTTCAAATCAACAAACTTAAATTCTTACATGCACTGTTCAAGCCTACTAGATCACTTCCATATAACTAGCATCACCAACAAAAAAATCATCACATCCACTTTGATGACCATCATCTATTCAAACTTAATGCCTAGTGCTAAACATACTTCAACAACCCAACCTCACATACAATTCTCACTTGGGAGCTATGAAATAAAACATCTAGAAACACTAGTACACTAGAATCACATAACAACAATAACCGATCATAACCATATGGCCTATCTTATTTATAATCCATTAACACATCTTCCTTCTACCCATCATCACTATTTACCCTTCTATATACCTAAATTACTATTATAGCTCTATGAGTTTCAACTAAACTCCTTTAATCTCAAAGAAAGCCTAAATTAATGATACTAAACCACCAAATACTTCATTAATATCCTATACCTTTCAAACACAATAATTTCCATCAATAACTCATTTCGTGCTTCTAGAAAACAAAAATCCACCTTGACTAATAACTCCTTCTCTATCCTCTACCAAACTAACACACAATGACATATTACCTTAACACGACTCAATAACATGCATAAGTCTATCCCTATACTTTCTATCAATCGTCATGCTCACTTTTCTTGCCACTACTCTTCTATACCCATACTTCAACCTATAATAAGGTTCTACTATTCCTAAATCATAACACTGAAGTTCATAATATCCCTCGAATGCACAATACATTTAACATTCTAGGTGCATACTATCTCCACTCATGAGCACTATCTGTACTGAAGGGATAGTAAGAAATCTGAATGCATATCTTTTTCGGTCTCAACTAAACAACTCATAAGGATGAGAACATAAATGTTCAACTCAAATAACTTAACACATTAGGGAGCTCCTCTCAAGCCCCTAGTGTGACTTCTAAAATTTTTAATAGTAAATTTGAGAGCATTATTTGGAGAACAATTAGAACTTGCTGATTATGTTATCTCAAGAATAATACATAGATGAGAAATTTTGAGGTAAAACATAAATAGACAGGAGATTCTAAGAAAACAACTTTACTGTATGATCTAGAGTAGAAAAGAAAGGAAACTTTTCTTAAATGCCTTATAGCCTCTCGAAGAAAAGAATAGACATCTATGTACCATTTCGCAAGACTCTACTAGACACAGCTTCACAGAAACCCTAGGACACTTGAACCTTATGCTCTGATACCAAATTTGTAACACCTCAAAAATGGGTCCTAAGACATCACACAGTGCTTAGGACCTCAAGTGATCCTAAGCTAACCCATGAACTGGCATACTGATAAGCAACTAATTAAACATATATAAAATGACAGACTTTACTGTACAAAAACATAACCATATTGGAATCTGAGAAAAATACAATACTGTTACACTTGTACATTCTGATAAAATTTGAAAAGAGGGACTACATTACATAACCAACTCTGACATCTGTGAAGCCTCTACTATATTGACTATAGATAGCTGAGACATAACCCCCAACTATCCCAAATCAATATGACTAAATAAATAAAATAAAATATTTCTCAAACTATATGACTGACTTGATCCCTTGAATCAAGAGGACTCATCACCTACTGACTGGAAGCTACAATCTGTCTGAATATGGTATGCGTGCTACAACTGAACTGATACCTATATGATGAGAAAATGTAGCACATAGACATATATATGGATCAGTACTTTGAGGATGTACTGAGTATATGAGGGTGAATACATAATTAAAATATAATATAAATCATCATAATTTGTAAGACAATGCATACTAAATATAAATGACTCACATAAGCTGAAATATCTGAAATACTAAATATCATGAGTCAAAAATCATACTTTATAAATCTAGTAAGTCATAACATTTAGTTCTAAAAGTTGTACTTGCATTCTCTCTTTAAATCATACTGTCTAAGTGTAGAAAGGACTCACTTTTTAAATCTGAAATTTGAAACTAATATCTTTTTGTAATGCATAATCTGAGTAAGCTTTGTGAGCCTTTACACTTAGTTTTATAAAAGCTTTCTGTTATTCCTTTCTAAGGAACTATTCTGGAAATCTTTACCATTAAGCTGTAAGGAAAAACACTTTATCTTAAGACTTTAAACCAATAGATTGTTTTAAGAGTATGGGACATTTTTTTGGGAGGTTCTTCTAACTAACATACACTATGTGAGCATCCATTGAGTCCCACGTCTGGCCCCCATTAGGTAGGACTGTTCTACCCTTGACATCGAAATAGAACCTCTACCTTAAGTGATCACAATTTGAGTCATCCACATAGAAGTGGAGATAATCTTAATCCTACGGTGGCACGTAGTTCTGGGGCATGAGACCTTGAAATCATACCCAACTTGGTGCTAAATACTACTCTCATTCTTATGATCAAAATCTTAAGAAATCCACTTCAAAAATAGCATAAAGTCAAATCTCAAGTTATATGAACAAAGCGGATTCTTTATCTTATAGCTTACGACCAAATGGTCAAATCTTTATCAAAATCTGAGAATAATCTTATCTAAGGATGCTCATAGCACAAATAATCTTGAAATAGAAATCTTAATTAGGGCATAATAACCCATGCATCAGTCTCATGTTAAAACATCTTAAAATTCATACTTGATAGTGTAACCATTTATAATTAATCATAAAATCTGAAAATTTCAGCAATATCCATGAAAATAGGAACAAAATCATGGAATTCAACTTTTAAATAATTTGATATATCATAAACTTGTAAGTAACAATAACGGGCATAAACTCTAACTTTAATTTAATGGGAAATCTCATAAACTTCAATAAAAGTTGAATTTAAAATAAATTTTGGGCACAAGGATGAAAGAATTATCCTTGTTCATACCCCACATACCTCAATTGATGATCTTAGATGCTAAAACTTGAATCTTGGATCTCTATATGTGCTTTGAAGATGAATTCTTAGAGTTCTTGTATTGGGAATCCTTAATCTTGAATTTCGTTAAAGAATCAATGGAGAAAATTTGGATTGCTTGGAGAAGGAGGTTTGATGATCTAGGATTTTCTCTTGAGAGAAAAGTGATTAAATAAGAATTAAGTGCTTTGGTATAAGCTTAATGATGTGTTTTGGATGGTTTAGGGGCTGGGTAATTCACCAAAATACCCTTTTTAAACTCCTAAATGGAACTGAAAAAATGACCCAAAAATCCTGATTTACTGGGCCGCCGCGACACGCCACTATCACGGTGGCTCACTAGAAAAGGACAAACAGGAAATGAGCACTCACCACGATGTACTACAATTGCGGTGCTTCTTGGATTGCCATTTTGGTCCTTGGCGCGATGTGCCAGCATCGTCGAGTCTCACTGGAATGGGACAATTGGGAAAATGGGTTTCTCCGCAATGTGGGGCTATCGCGGAGGGCCACTGGAATTTGACAATTATGAATTTAACCATCTCCACGATGCCGTGACTTCCTAGGTAGTACATTGCCAACTTAAAAAAGATCTAACTTCTTAATCGAGTGTCAGATTTAGGTAAATTTGGTATAGATGGAAAGTTTATTCAATTTCTTACGTAATAAAAAGTTGAATCTTGAAAATACCACATGAAATAAATGGTATTCATCTTTAAAGAAAATTCTTCACTTTCTATAGATGAATTTAAGATGGAAAAAGTACGAGGTATTACAGATGTGTTGTTTGAGAAGATGATTACAATCTTGAAGGAGCCATAGGAGAATACCTATGACGTAAAAGGGAGTTGATGAAAGACTATATCATCTGAGACCTTATTGACGAGAAAACATAGGGTTGCAAGCAAGACACTTCTATCAAATCTGGCCCATGAAACTGACATAAAACATGAGAAATCTGAATCAAGTGAAAATATGAAAGTGTATCCAATAATGAAAATCTGTCTGTCATCTCTCTCAAATAAAAATAGTACAGCCGTCCACTTTGCTAAGGAACTACGAATAGTTAGTATGGTCGAAAAGATAACCTACACAGAAAATAACAAAACACCAAGAAATAATCTTTTCGGGCATCGAGGGTTAAAATGATATACAATAAGTCAAGAAAACTTGCGCAAAGAACAACTGAAGTTCAAATAAGAAAGCAAACCAAGGCGGCAATTTCTGAATTTAAATTGCATCTCGTGCCTTCTTGTTAGTGGTTTTGATCAGGTCCACTACTATTGACCTGATTGAAACCACAATCAATATTGAAAGACAGATTGAGTATCATTACTTCCTTAGAAATATGGATGTAATTGATTGTGTTTGCTTATCTTAGCATGCTTTCAACATATCTTGAAGAAGATCAGATACTTGTTGTAGAATGTAAATCCCTTACATTTGCCAGAGATCTTAAAAATTATCAAATGGATGGAAATGTAAATTGCACCAGCGGTTTTGACATATTAGCAGCTAAGCATTGAAAGCACCAGTGTCTACACTCTAGCTTGTTCATCCTTTTTAGCATACTATGACTTCAATATTTTTTCTGATTTAATTAAGTTATCCAAATTTTTTCTATCCTATTTAAAGTTGGTCAATAATTTAAACTCAACTATGAATCAAGATACCGAGAATTATTGACCAACTTTAAAGAGGATGGGATAAATCTAGATAACTTGATTAAATCAGAAAAAATATCGAAGTCAAGGTATGCTAAAAGAAATGAACACGCTAGAGTTTGGACACTGGTGCTTTCCATGCTTAGTTTCTAATATGTCAAAAGCACTGGTGAAATTTACATTTCATCCATTTGATAATTTACAAGAGCTCTGGCAACTTCACGAGATTCACATATTATAGCAAGCATCTGATCTTCTCCAAGACATGATGAAAACATGCTAAGGAAAAAAAACAATCAATTACATCCATATTGCAAAGGAAGTAATTATACTCAACATGCCTTTCAATTTTGTTTGTGGTTCCGATCAGGTCAATAGCAGTGTACCTAATCAGAACCATAAATAAGAAGGCATGGGATGCAATTTAAAATTCAGAAATTGCCGCCTTGACTTGCTTTCTTATTTTAATTTTAGTTGTTCTTCGCGCAAGTTTTCTTGACTTACTGTACATCATTTCATCCCTCGATGCTCGCAAAGCTGCTCTCTTGGTGTTCTATTATTTTCAATATAGGAGATTATTCCGATCATGCTAACTAGTCGCAATTCCTTAGTAATGTGTCCAGTTACACTATTTTTCTTTGAGAGACATAACAGGAGGATTTTCATTCTTGGATACATTTTCATATTTGCACTTGATTCAGATTTCTCATGTTTTAAGTCAATTTCATTGTCCAGATTCTCTACAAATTCCTTAGTACCCTATGTTTTTTATTTAATAAGGTCTGAGATGATATAATATTCATCAACTCCCCTTTTCCCTCGCAGGTATTCTCCTACCACACCTTCTAACGTGTAATCATCTCCCTAAGCAACCTAACTATATAAATTTGAGCTATGATAATAACTATATTGATTTTTGTTCTTTGTTAGAGTAGTGTGACTCTTTGGAGGCCTTTCAAAAGTCCATTGAACCCTTAAAATTAGTCCAACCATTATTGAATCTTTTTACAATTCCACCAAAACTTGATCCCTTCATAAAACTTGACATATAAACATGAGCAACAATCGTCATTAAATCATAACAGGGTATCAGAACCATCTTCATGGTCTCTCAGCTTTATCAGTTCAGACCTATCAAACTTAACTATAAAATTACAGATATCTTGTTTGAATGATCAATGCCTTATAAGTAAAATATAGCATTCCCAAAATCAGTGTACTCTCTGTGTGTTTTCATGATAACATGATTAGTAATACATACCTCCCACATATGAAGTGGTTCCATCTGGAAGCAGTTTATTCCTCTGAACCCATCTTTACTGTAGCCTTTTGTGTTGGTCGGGTAAAAGTTATCAACTTTCATTTTCTTATATCTACAAACAATAGAAAAAAAATTGATGTCAAACAAGAGAAGAACAAAAAGAATATTAAAATTGATGTCTGCATAATTTTTAAAGATAGTAACACAAAATTCAATGAATACAACATATTTCAACATCTATTCAACAGTTGATCCATATGATGCAATATTTGTTACAACAGATTGCCCATCTGTTGTAATATATTACCTATTTGTTGTAACAAATTCCCCATCTATTCAAAAAATGGACAGTCTATTGTAATAGGCTACGCATCTGTTGCAATAGATGGGTGATATGTTTCAACATATGGGTCATCTATTGGAATAAATTAAACTAGACTTGCTAGTGGTATGATTTATTCCAATAGTTGCTCCGTCTGTTGCAACATCAACAACAAAGAAACAATATTATTTATTCCAACACCATCAACAACACCAACACCACATGTTCCAACAACACCAACTCCACCAACAACATCAATAACAGTATCAAGAACAAAGAAACATACATACAAAAAAATGATACTGCAAATAAGGCTTCTAAAGTTCTCCCAATAGATGATTTTTTTTGCATATTTTAATAAAAATGGCGGTTTATTCATTCAAGACTTAAAAGTCATCTTTCCTTCAATTTTATCAATAAATAGAATATGGGTAATGGGTAAATAACAAATTTAAATAACTTGCAACAAAGAAGACGAGAATGAAAGAGCAATAGTGAATCATACCTGTAATGTCAAAAGAAAGGGAATCAAAACAACAATTTTAGTTGAGAAATGTAACGCCCTGACTTTTCTAAATTGGAATGCTACATGGTGCTCATGACCCCAAAGTACCACAAGCTAACCCATGACTGATATCTGTACCTGTATACTGCATAAAATATTGGAAAATACGAAAACATAAACTAAAAGACAATAAGGTTCAAACTGGATAAACATCTGAATAATAATAATGTCTGAATAAGGTGGTATCACAATCTGAATAAGGTGGTATCACAATACATAAACAAAACTAAAAATACTGAAGTCTAAACCAAGTCTAATATCTAGTCTATATCTAGTCTGAAAGCCTTTACTGTCTGAGTAACCTGAATAAAGAGCTAATGGAACATGTCCCCAACTAATCCGTATAATAAATTGACTAATGGGATAATGAAGAAATAAGCATGTACTCAAAGGATGAGGACTCACTTCTAACTCTGACTACTGAAATCTGTAATGTTACTACTGCTCTAGAACTTATGCCTCTGAACCTATGGTTTAACATAAGAGAAAGCACCTACGACTGAATATACTAAGTATACGAGTGAGGTAGGCTAAATGCAAAGGGTTTATATGCATGAACAATGCTGACTGATATGAACGTGAGAATATATATATATGCATAAGTAACTATAGCTGAACTCATGGTGATATTGACTACTGAGTCTTAATACTGACAACATGAGTTTACTGATACTGAGGTACTGAATATAGAACAACTATTTTTTACAGTTCGAATTATGAAAAACTAGTTTGATTGACTGTGTCTAACAGTCCTGAAATTGAATACTAATAACGTGAGTTATGATGATTGATATAACTAATATAATTGTGATGATCGGCCTAACCAATGTAACTGATACTAAGCGACTGTATCTGACAGTCTAGGTTCTGATGGAACTATTTGAGTTTTGGTCTACATAGAGTAACTGAATCTAAGATCAGTCCTATCTAGCGGGTGATCTTTGAGTATATTATTAATAAAGATGAATTGACTTATTCTAAGATCAGTCGTACCTAGTGGGTGATCTCTCAATCTGATGATACTGATACTGATTGACATAGTTGAGATCAGTCCCATCTAGTGGATGATCCTGAAGTCTATTTATAATGATAAGGATTAACCGAATCTACCAGTCCTGAATCTATATTACTGAGATGAATTAACTGTATCTGACAGTCCTGATTCTATAACTGAAACTGTGGGATGTATTCATCTAACCGACATGCCCCATGCTAAACTAAATGGGGTTCTGATATGACTGATAACATGAGTGACTGTATCTGATAGTTCTGAGTCTGATGGAACTGTCTGAGCTCCTTATGTAACTGAGTTGACTGTATTTGACAGTCCTAAAAATCTGAAGAACTATTTGAGTTCCTTTACTGAGACTAATAATGAAATTATGGGAGGTAGTTGTTTAACTGACATACCCCATATGTGCCAATATAGCTAACTGAGGTCCAATCTCTGCCCTGACTGGAAGGGTGTCATACCGCTCCACTGATAAAGACAGGCTATGAGAACCCTCTACTTGCAGGTACTTAAAATGAGAACAGTGGGAACCCTCTACTGGTAGGTTATGCCTCCTCATCTACCCTCCACTAGCAGGTATGATGTCTTAACCTACACTAGCTACGTAGTTCTAGAATGCAAGGATTGATTCTATGAATCACACCCTCTACTGGTAGGTGAGTTCCCATCCTTGGGTTCACTCAGTGTTAACTTCTACTCCCAACTGAAGATACTGAACATGATTTACTGACTGTACATGGACTGAGTTTACTAAATTTCATTGACTGATGGAATACTACTGATATCTGAGGAATGACTGAGAGTACTGTAGTTACTGAGATTTTACTTGGAATACTAAAATCACTGAGATTACTAAACTACTGAGATTTCTAATATTTCCTGAGTCACATGGTTGACTAATTTCTATGGATCATGGCTTGACTGAGAGTATCGTGAAACATGACATGGCTCTAGGTACATAGCTAAATTGTCGGGTACAAGTACCCCCCAGGACTCGATGGAAGGAAACTGACATACATGATACTTCTTGATCATAGGAATAACATCCACAATTCATAATACCATAAGTAGGGAATTTCATACTACACATGTTTCTTAACACCATATACATGAAAAGGAATGCGTATAACATGTAAGTACTTGCATAACTTCAATTTCATGAGCATTCCATATCACAACAACAATACACAACAATTAGCATGGAATTTATGTTGAGTCGTAAGGAATAGAGCATAGTCTTTTCATTTAAGTTCTATTTAGCTATAATACATGATTTCTAGTATCTTGGATCTTTTATCAAACACCTTGCATGCACACCTTGTGGCATAGGCATATTCATCACCTTAATGATTTAAACCACCCAAAATTCATATATTTCAATTTGCATGTCATCCTAGTTTCATAAAATCATATAACGATTCTAATTTGGGAGTTGTATAACAATTAATCACACAAACATAATCAAACCACAACATAACTTCATAATTCATAGTTTAAAAGAGGGTTCTTGAAATCCACGAATGAAAGGAATCCGTGGATGAACACTACGCATACCTTAAAGCTTGATCTTGAAAGAGATCTAATGTTTCTTGAAGTTTCTTGAAGAAATCCTTAGGCTTGCTCTTGATTTTTCTTGACTAGGATTTAACCCCTTTGGGAGAGAATGTTCTTGTTCTTGAGGAGAATGAGAAAATAATGGGATAATAGCATTTTTAGGGCTTTTATACCGTGTTTAGAGTAAGGTAAAAAGATGAAAATACCCCTATGAAATTACCTCCCAGTTGCTGAAATTATCAGCTGACGACATGGGCTGATAAGCCGTCAGATCTGTGATAGCCAGTCAGCCCAGGTCGTCACCTGGGAGCTGGAATTTTTGAAATTCTTCCTAAGTCTGATGACAATACTAATAAGTCTTCATAAATGTTGTCAGAAATGTGACAGGTTATCAAAAATGTCGTCAGAATTGTGATAAGTCGTCAGAAATGTCATCACTCAGTTTTCAGGTTGACATGCTAGAGTAAAATGGGCATAACAATTTGCTCCGATATTGGATATAGGCAAAATTAGTATCGTTGGAAATATAATTCAACTATCTATCTATTGGTGGGTCATGAACTCAAAAATTCACAGTATAACAAGAGATATGCTCATTTGAAGTTGACTATGCTAATATCCTTTCCAAGAATTCAATCGATAAGGAATGTTTTGATTCGTCTGATAGCTTGGAGATATTTGAAGATTTAATATACATCTAACTTTCTCATAAAATTATAAAATAACCATGATGTACTATGCATGATCTTGAAACATGACGCTAATATTGGTTTGGATTTTTTGGGGTATTACAAGAAAAGATATAATCGGTTGATATCCGAAAGGATTCTCATGAGAAAGAGGAGATAAAATAGATTAAAAAAAAAAAGAGATGGTTGTGATATCCCTAAATATAAGAGAAAGAAAAAGAAGAGAAATGAATTAATTTATGTCTGAAGGAGAAATAATTCTAGAGATGGGTTTAAATGTACATAATAATTTTGAGGGTCACAAGATGTAACGCCTTAAAAATTTGTCCCGACAAGTTACACGGTGCTTAGGAACACAAGTGATCCCAAGCTAACCCATATAATGGCATACTACAAAGCAACTAATTAAATATGAATGAATGACTGAGTATACTATGCGGAAACATACAGAAATGCAGAAATCTGTAAAACACAATACTGATAACACTTTTACATTCTAATAAAGTCTGAAGAGAGGGACTGAAATTATAATACTAACTCTAACTGACATATATGAAGTCTCTACTATACTGACTATAAATAGTTGGGGATCTACTCCAACTATCACTAATCAATACATATGAATAACAAAAGATACAACATAAATAAATCCAATTGAAGTCCCCAAAGTAAGAGGACTCATCACCTTGCTGGCTGGAATCTATAATTGTCTGAGTCTGAATGTGCCTACTAGATCTTGTACCTACATTATGAGAGAATGTAGCACATAGACATATATGTGGATCGGTACTTTGAGGATGTACTGAGTATATGGGGGTGTATGCATTAAGTCAAAAATATCATTATTTTATAAAACAAATGCATGCTAAATATAAATGACTCACATAGCTTGAATAAATTTGATAAGTCATGGATAGTGAAACATGTAACATAAATCTCGCGAGTCATTATACTTAGTTCAAAAATCTGCGGTTCCATTCTCTTCTCAAAACATATAAAATAAGTGACAAAGAACTCAACTCTAAATTTGAAAGCTAAGAAATGTGGCTTTGAAGCTGAAATTTTAAGTAGAGTAATATCTGATTAACTTGTGAGCCTTTTCACTTAACTCCCAAAATATTTGGAGAAAAATACTCAAAAGCTATTCATTTACTTTTACTAGCAGGGAAAAATACTTTCTTTAAGAGAAAAATACTTTAAGAAACTACTCTGAAAATCATACTATTAGGGAGGTTCTCTTAACCGACATACACCATGCGAGCTACATGGAGTCCAACATTTTGTCCTCCTAAGGAAGAAACCTCACGCTGGGGAGAGGCATCATACTCTTTTCAGGGAGTATAACCTCTACTCAGTGATCACTATTTCAGCCTCGGGCCCATAAATTTCAATCCTATGGTGGAGCGTAGTTCTGGGGTATGAAACCATAGTAACTTACCCGAATCGGTGCTAAATACTACTCCCTTTAGTTTGCTACACTCATCTCATGGAAATCCACTTTAAAACAATCTCATGGTTCATAAAGAACCCAACTATAAAATCTATAATCTTATGTAGAAAAGTGTATTTCAAAGCTAATATGACCGTCAAGGTCAAAACTTTCTAAAAAATCTCAAAATACTCAAATCATAGGTGCTTATAGCATAAAAATTCTTAAAATTTCAATCTCAAGTAGGGCGTAATGACCCATAATTCAATCTCAAGTTAAGACGTGTCAAAATAAATACTAGATATTATAAAGATTCATAAATCATATAGAAATCTAAAATTTTTAGCAATATGCCTTATAACCTCAACATACAAATATACTTCAATTTCTAAAGCATTGAAAACATCATAATCTCAAGAATGGTGATTGATGTGTGAGCTAATGCTAACATCTTTGAGGCTTTTAACTAAGAATAATTGCGAAGAATTAAGCAACTTTTATCATTTTTGATTGGTTTATGTTTGATTTTGCAGTTTGAGATGATATGATAGAGAACCAACAAGAATGGGAGCAAAGAAGTTGAAATCTAAAGAAATCTAAAAAAAAGGGTGGCTGATGACATTTGTGATAAGTCGTCATCCCTGTGATAAGTTATCAAGTTCAGCGTCAGTAGTAAACAGAGAATTGGCTAAGTTGAAAGATGTGACAACATTTTGTGATAAGTCATCAAGGGTCTGATAAGCTGTCAAGAATGTTGTCAGCCTGAGGCAGCACAGGAGAACTGAAGCAGATCTTTGATGATATTTTGTGATAGGCCATCACGAAGATGCTAAGTTGTCAAGTTTGTCATTAGCCTTAAACAGGAAGAGCCAAAATTGAAAAAGGAGCTGACGACATTTGTGATAAGTCATCAGCCTCCTGATAGGCTATCACAAATGTTGTCACCTAATCCGAGGGATTTCTGAATTCTATTATTTTATTTCCATAATTAGGATGAACTATTTAAAGCCTTGTTTAGGGTTTTCTTAAGAGTTCGAGACATTGAGTTTTGAGCAATATATTTTGATATTTTCTCTCACTACTTTTGGCTTGAAAAATCAAATACTTTGAAGAGATTATTATCATTATTCTGGGATTTTCCTTTGAGAACTAATCTGTGATTCAGTAGTTAGTCTTCTTCTTGTGGTAAGTTTAACTTTCAAAGCATGAATACAACTTGTTGTTTTGATTTTAGCAGTATGAGTGGCTAAATTTCCTTTAACCTGAATTATGGGATCTAGGGTTAGGTCTTAATAAGGTGCTAAGTGTTTAAGATTCAAGAGGTGGTAGGATTACTTGATAATTCTGAGGTTTTAATTAACGTCTGTTGGTTGCAAACAATAGATAAAACCTACTTTAATTTTCTTGAGAAAAAAATTAAATATAGTAGGAAGTGAATTATCAACAGGGACTTGGAAATACTCTGTTTAATAATCAGCGTTGTAACAAGGTTGTTTAACCTGAAGTAAAATATGGGCAGTGAATATAAATTTCCTGAGTTTGAGAGGATTAGGTAATTAAATGCTTAAGCAGGTCGAGAGATATTTAAGCATAACTTTGATAAATATAACTTGTTGTCCTACCTACCGTGAGAATCCTGAACCACTAGTAGCATCTGTCAAGTACCAAAATCCCTAGTGAATATAATTCTTGTTTTTCATAAACTTTTGATTACAAACACTGAAACTAACGTAACCAAAAATTGCTTGTTAAACTAAAACCCCCTCATTTCTGGAAATATCTAACTATCAGTTGATTAATTTGCAAACGACTTACATTCATACCATATTCCCTGTGGAATTTGACCCCAACCTAGTTGGGTTTTATATTGATAATGATATCTTACATTCTTATTGAGAAGTGTAGTTTGAGCGTTACAAAAAATGGTGTCGTTGCCGGGGAATACGGTTGTAAACTAAAGTTTGTGTGCGCAAATTGACTGTTAGTTAAGTTTCCTAGTTTTACATTTATTTGTTGTTTTTGATTAGTTGCAGGATCTTTATAGTGTATGCCAAGAACCATAACTTCTGGAGAACCATTATTACCACTTAATCCAAAACCGTAACGAATTGGAAGAATGGCAGAACAGTAAGAGACTGATAAACTGGCAGCCTTAGCTCGAGCTCAGGTGAATGTGCAAAATGTCAAGAAACAAGAACGACATCCAAACCCTGAGGATGAATATTTGGGAGACGAGGAGTTGCTGAATCCTGGTAACCCAAGACATGTAGAGCAGATAGCTGCACCAGTACGGCATAATATTAACAGAAACCGTCAGTTTTGAGAAAGACAAGAGTACCAGCCGGTCCAGTATGATCTTAATGATAATGATGATGGAATGGATGGAGTAGGTGCAATGGGTGCAATCATTATTCCACCGTTGGCACCTAGAGATAAATTCAACATTACTAGTACTATGATCCAACTCCTCAATCTGAAGGGGTTGTTTGGTGGCCTTCCTGGGGATGACCCAAACTTGACCCAAACTTGCATCTGGTAAATTTTTTCACCATTTGAAAATATTTTGATAACCCAGGAGTAGGACAAAATGCTATTCGGGTGAGATTGTTCCCATTGTCTCTGTCTGGGGAGGCAACTCTGTGGCTAAATGAGCTAACACCCGATTCTATAACCAACTGGAGGTAGTTGAAAGGATCTTTTCTAGAAAGGTTCTTTCCTCCTTCCAGTAGCATACATTTGAGGGCCGATATCAACAACTTTAGGTAGCTCCCAACTGAAGCCTTACATGAAACCTGGGAAAGATTCAAGAAGAAGATGACACAGTGTTCGAACCACAACATAATGGACATATTTTGATAGAGACTTTGTAGAGGGATCTTAACTCTATTATGAAGCCAATTGTAGATAATACTAGTGGTGGTTCATTTTTTGATCTTACATTTCCATAGGCTTTAGAGATGCTGGATAGAATGACTAAACAGAGTCGGGCATGGCATACCAGAGACTCTATGGTAGCTAGCCCCACTGCTTCTGTGGGTATTACTGTGAAACAACACATAAGAGAAGAGGAACGTGACCAAGACATGTCTCACTTTAAAAAGCAGATGGACTTGCTGACCAAGCACTTTCTATCAGGCAAGGTTAAAAAGGTGAAAATTGTAGGATCTCAGGATAGAATTGAGGCTGATGTAGAAGAAAAGGCTAACTATGTTAATAATCAGGGGGTTTTCCAGGCAATATCCAAGGGAATCAAGGTCAGAACTTTTATGATAAGCCTGGTTATAAAGATAGACAGCAAGGAAATTGGAGGAATAACAATGACAGGAGCGGGCTATATGTTCCTCCTATAAATCGTGAGGCTACTTCAACAAATTCTGAAAAGATGTCCATGGAGGACATGATGTCTAAGTTATTGAAGGAAGTTGAGGTAACCAACTCTGGTGTGACCACTATGAAGACCGATATGAAATCCATCAGTCAGTTGGTACACTCACACTTACTGGAATCAAATAGTTAGAGCAACAAATAAGCCAACTTTCCACAGTATTCAACTAGAGGAAGAGAGGAATGTTACCAAGTGATACATTCCAAAATCCATAGAATGATGGCTCATGAATGGTTATTACCACTAGAAGTGGTAAGACATTACCTGGCCCTTTTGTGGGTAAACCTATAGTTAATGAGGTAGTTGTTAATGAATCAAAAGAAGGAGGTCCAGTGGAGTCTGAGAAGCTGGATAATTCTGATAATATTCTGGAGAAAGGTGAAGAGAAGGAAGTAGTGCTGAAAACTATCCCAAGACCACCACCTCCCTTTCCTCAGCAGTTGAAGAAGAAAATTAATGATGCAAAATTCAGTAAATTCATGGTTGTACTCAAGCAATTGACGATAAATATGCCTTTGGTTGAGGCACTTGAGCAAATGCCAAGATACGCGAAATTCATGAAGGACCTTGTGACTAAGAAAAGAGAGGTGAGCTATGAATTGAAGGGTAATCTTCATCATTGTAGAGCTATTTCTACAAGGACCTTGGTGCAGAAGAAACCAGACCCAGGCGCATTCACTATTCCTACACAATTGGGACTATGGACTTTGCCAGGGCATTATGTGATCTGGGAGAAAGAATAAATTTAATGTCGCTGGTTATTTATAGAAATTTAGGTCTGGGAAATCCCATACACACCAACATGTGACTCGTGATGGCGGATAGGTCAGTAAAGCAACCTGTTGGCATTTTGTATGATATGTTTAGAAAAGGTGTCCAACTTTATATTCCCTACAGACTTCATCATTCTAGATTCTGAGGTGAACTTCGAGGTGCCCATAATCTTGGGTCAACCTTTCCTCATAACTGAAAGTGTGTTGATTGATTTACGAGAGAATGAGCTCTTATTCAGAATGAATGATGAAGTGGTACAGTTTGATATGTGTAAATAAATGAATAAGCATGAAAAAATGAGTGTGTTCTCAGTAGTTGATATGTATTATGAGGATGAACATGAGGTGTCAATAGCTGAGCAACTTGTTGTTGAACCTTTGGTCGTGGTTATGATAAATTTTGATAGTGAAGGTATCAGGGAGTATGAAGAGACTATTTGAGCTTTGGAAGGAAGGGGTTCATATCTTTATACTCCTAAAAAGCTAGACCTTGACCTTGCTAATCAACCAACACCACCAGCCAAGTCATCTATTGAGGAGTCACTAGTGTTGGAATTGAAAGAACTGCCTGGTCACTTACGGTATGTGTTTTTGGGCAATAGGAACATGCTATCTATTATTATTGTGGATGATTTGGGTGAGAAATAGGTAAACACACTTATTTCAGTACTTCAGAGGCACAAAAGAGCTGTAGGATGGACCATCGCAGATATTATTGGCATTTCCTCTGGCATCTGTATGCATTAAATTTAACTTGAGAAAGATTGTATTCTAACCATAGAGCAACAGTATCGTCTTAACCCACCAATAGAAGAAGTGGTTAAGAAGGAAATTATTAAGTGTTTGGATGCAGGAGTGGTTTACCCTATTTCTGATAGCAAATGAGTGAGCCCTGTTCAATGCGTGCCCAAAAAAGGGGGCATGACTATTGTTGTAAATGAAAGGAATAAGTTGATTCCACTCAGTCCTGTGACTGGGTGGAGAGTTTTCATGGACTACCATAAGATGAATTCATGGACTCTGAAAAACCACTTCTCAATGCCCTTTATGGACCAAATGCTTAATCTATTGGCTAGAAGGAGGAGGTATTAGCTTTTTTATGGTTATTCTGGATACAACCAAATCTGCATTGCTCCTAAAGATTAGGAGAATATGACATTCACATGTCCATATGGCACCTTTTTATTTAAGAGGACGTTGTTTGGTCTATGCAATGCACTCGCCACTTTTTAATGGTGTATAATGTCTATCTTCTCAGATATGGTGGAGGACACCATAGAGGTATTCATAGATGATTTCTCTATGGTGGGAGACTTATTTGAGGTGTGTTTGGTGAAACTGAGTATAGCCTTTCAACAATATGTTGAATTCAATTTGGTGCTTAACTAGGAAAAATGTCATTTTATGGTAAAGGAGGGCATCTTTCTAAGCCACAAAATTTTAGAAAAAGGGATACAAGTTGATCGAGCAAAAGTGGAAGTTATTAAGAAACTACCACTCCCATTTCAGTAAAGAGAGTACATAGTTTTCTTGGACATGCTAGCTTTTATCGGAGGTTTATAAAAGACTTCTCGAAGGTTGCAAGTCCACTTTGCAAACTTGCAAACTTTTGGACAAAGAAGTGAAGTTTTCCTTTGATGATAATTTCTTGAAGGCATTCAAATGCCTTAAAAAGAAGCTGGTTGAGGCCCCTATTATTGTTGAACTAGATTGGTCAAACCCATTTGAGATCATTTGTAATGCAAGAGGTTTTGCCCTTGGAGCTGTATTGGGACAAAAGAGGGACAAACTATTTCATCCAATATATTATGCCAGTAAAGCACTAAATGAAGCACAAAATAATTACACCGTCACTGAGCAGGAACTTCTGGTTGTAGTGTATGCTTTTGAGAAGTTTAGGGCTTATCTGCTTAGGACTAAAGTGGTGGTCCAAACTGACCATGCAGCCTTGAGGTACTTGATGGTGAAGAAGGATGCAAAACAAAGGTTGATTAGATGGGTGTTGCCGCTACAAGAATTTGACTTTGAGGTCAAAGATTGAAAAGATTTTGAAAACCAAGTTGTAGATCATTTGTCTAGAATGGAAGATGAACAAGAAATTAGTGATGCAATGGAATTAAATGATGCATTCCCTAATGAGGAGATCTTGGCGGCTACTGTGGAATAATTTCCCTAGTATTCTGATTATACAAATTATGTTGTAAGTGAGGTCATCCCAGAAAATCTTTCTTTCCATCAAAGAAAAAAATTCCTACATGATATGACACATTACTTCTGGGTTGAGCCATATCTTTTTCGGCGATGTGCAGACAATATTATAAGGAGATGCATGCCGGAAGTGGATGTATTATGCATATTGGAAGCATGTCATGCTTCCCCAGTTGGAGGTCACCATGCAGGTGACCGAATGGCTAGGAAGGTGTTACAGAGTGGTTACTATTGGCCAACATTGTTCAAGGATGCCCATGAGTTTATGCTGAAATATGACCAATATCAGAGGTAAGGGTTAATTTTCAAAAGACATGAGATGCCTTTGACTAAGATGCTTGAAGTGGAATTATTTGATGTATGGGGCATCGATTTCATGGGCCCTTTTGTAAGATCGTATAGTATGAAGTATATTTTAGTTGTTGTTGATTATGTATCAAAATGGGTCGAAGCTTTTGCCTTATTGGATAAAGAAGGAAAGAGAGTTGTTGCTTTTCTCAAAAAGAATATCTTCTCTCTCTTTGGAGTACCACGCACTACTATAAGCGAAGGAGGATCTCATTTTTACAACAAAGTATTTTGAGCAGCTTTAGCAAAATATGGGGTGAAATAGTATAGGGTAGCCACTCCATATCACCCACAAACTAGTGGGCAAGTGGAAGTGTCAAATCAAGAGATTAAAGCCATCCTAGCCAAAATAATGAATGTTAGTAAAAAATAATGGTCTTAAAAGCTCGGTGATGCCTTGTGGGTATATCGGACTGCTTTTAAGACACCCGTTGGTATGTCACCATTTCAGCTGGTCTATGGAAAAGCTTGCCACCTACCAATAGAGCTGGAGCACAAGGTCTTGTGGGCACTTAAAAGGCTAAATTTGAGTTAGAATGAGGTAGCAGAACTGAGACTAGAACAATTGAATGAGATGGATGAATTTTGTGTCAGGGCATATGAACGAGCGGATCTATATAAAGAAAAGATGAAAAAGTACCATGATTAAAGGATAGAGAAACAAAACTTCCAAAAGGGTGACTTGGTGCTTCTGTTCAATTCCAGACTTAAACTGTTCCCAGGCAAGCTTAAATCCAAGTGGCCAGGCCTGTTTAGAGTTAATCAAGTCTACTCATCTGGAATAGTAGAACTTGAAAATGAAAATGGTAGAACCTTCAAGGTGAATAGGCAATAATTCAAGCTTTACATTGGTCTGAAAGAATCGATAAAAAGCATCACTACTATCTGTCTCGATGAAGTCTGAAGTAATCAAGATACCAGAGTCATGCCACGATGTTAAATCAAGCGCTGCATGGGAGGTAACCCATGACCCTCAAGATTGATCCATTCCAGGTATACACTAATCCTTAGTTTAGATTTTCTTTGATTTTAAGTTGAGGGTGTAGAGTAAATTGTTGTTGTAAAATTTTGTAGCCGATTAGGAGAAATACTTGTACTTGAAGCAGTTGAATTGTTTTGTGATTTTTGTACACCTCTTCAAGTGGTCTTCTCCTTTAACTGTGTGATTTGCATTCAAGTGTGACCACTGTGCATCTTTGTATGGCATTAGTTCTAGTAACATAATAATCATTGCTAAATAGTTGTATGAACTGAACGAGTAGTAGCTTGTTGCATATATGTGTGCCATGTATGTGTGAGCAACTACTTAGCTCCGTTTGTATGCTGAAGCCAGAACTTGCCCGGTTAGACTTACCTAGGTTGAAGGATAGGGGTTAGGAAAGGATCATAGGACATTTTGATATTAGCTCACTTTAGCCTAAATGACCTTCCCTATGTTTATAATATCTCTTGATCCTTGTTTTGAGCCTAATTAGCCTATTTCTTTGTATGACACCTGTTTTGGCCCTGGTCCTCCTTGGACACTGTGTACCTTGACTTAGGCAAATGGCCTAAGTTGATGGTGGCTATCATAGAGGTGCGTGATATAGAATGAGTATAAAGAAAGTTAGCATAAAAGAAAAGAATAAAAGGCTGGGTTCAAAGGAAAAGAGCAAGAAAAAGAAAAATTGTGAAAAAGATTAAGTAATTAAGAAAAGTCTGTACCTATCCTAAAGAAGTGTGATCAAGAAAAGAGAAGAGCGGAAAAGTCTAATGAGTGAATCCCCAAAAAGCTATTATAGTGTCAAGGAGGCTTAGTAACTTTAAATACCATCGAGTATCAAACCAGCCTCTAGCCTACCAGTACAAGCCTAAGAGAAGTCCTACAGTGATCCTAGCTGACCTATCTGAAGATCTAGGTAATGAATATAAGGGCAAGCCTATGGTACTTGACATACACTGATTGAAACTTCATTCTGAGAGTGAGTGTTTTGATTGTCCCCATGGTTACATATATAATTCCTGATATGAGATGGGGGGATATCTTTGCTATGAGGGCACACTGGTTACATTACTAGTTACTAACTTGTTCGGGTAGTATATTAATGGTCTATGCATGGTTGTTATAACTGAATTGATGTCGTATCTTGATTCCTGTGTTTTGCATTGGTGTTCTTCATTGTTCTTGAATTGAGCAACCTTGGAGATAGTAAAAGTGTTTTGAGATGATATGGATAATTGACTGCCAAAGGTACTTTGTATTCTCTTAGTTGTGTTGAGTTGCTTGAGGACAAGCGGTTGTTTTAAGTTGAGGGTGTTGATGTTTGAGCTAATGCTAATAGTCTTAAGCAACTTTAGTCGTTTTTGATTGGTTTATGTTTGATTTTTCAGTTTGAGCTGATATGATAGAGAACCAACAAAAATGGGAGCAAAGAAGTTGAAATCTGAAGAAATTTAAAGAAAATGGTGGCTGACAATATTTGTGATAAGTCGCCAGCCCTGTGATAAGTTATCAAGTTCGTCGTCAGCAGTAAACAGAGAATTGGCCTAAGTTGAAAGATGTGATGACATTTTGTGATAAGTCATCAAGAGACTGATAAGTCATCAAGGGACTGATAAGATGTCAAGAATGTCATCAACCTGAGGCAGCACAGGAGAACTGAAGCAGAGCTTTAACGACATTTTGTGATAGGCCATCACAAAGCTGATAAGTTGTCAAGTTTGTTGTCAGCCTTAAATAAAAAAATCCAAAACTAAAGAAGGAGATGATGACATTTGTGATAAGTCGTCATCCTCCTGATAGGCTATCACAAATGTCGTCACCTAATCCGAGGGATTTCTAAATTCTATTATTTTGTTTCCATAATTAGGGTGAACTATTTAAAGCCTTGTTTAGGGTTTTCTTAAGAGTTTGATACATTGAGTTTTGAGCAATATACTTTGAGATTTTCTCTCACTACTTTTGGCTTGAAAAAACAAATACTTTGAAGAGATTATTATCATTATTCTGGGATTTTCCTTTGTGAACTAATCTTCGATTCACTAGTTATTATTCTTCTTGTGGTAATTTTAACTTTCAAAACATGAATACAACTTATTGTTTTGATTTTAGCATTATGAGTGGCTAAATTTCCTTTAACCTGAATTATGGGATCTAGGGTTAGGTCTTGATAAGGTGATAAGTGTTCAAGATTCAATAGGTGGTAGAATTTCTTGATAATTCTTAGGTTTTAATTAACGTCTGTTGGTTGCAAATAATAGATAAAACCTACTTTGATTTGTTTGAGAAAGAAATCAAATATAGTAGGAAGTGAATTATCAACAGGGACTTGGAAATACTCTGTTTAATAATCAGTGTTATAACAAGGTTGGTTAACCTGAGATAAAATATGGGCAGTGAATATAAATTCCCTAAGTCCGAGAGGAATAGGTAATTAAATGATTAAGTAGGTCGAGAGACATTTAAGCATAACTTCGATAAAGATAACTTGTTGTCCTACCTACCGTGACAATTCTAAACCACTAGTAGCATCTTTCAAGTACCAAAATCCCTAGTGAACATAATTCTAGTTTTTCATAAACTCTTGATTCCGAACACTGAAACTAACGTAACCAAAAATTGCTTGTTAAACTAAAAAAACCCCATTTCTGGAAACATCCAACTATCAATTTATTAATTTGTAAACGGTTTACATTCACACTATACTCCCTGTGGGATTCGAACCCAACCTAGTTGGGTTTATATTGACAACGATCGCTTACATTCTCATTGAGAAGTGTAGTTTGAGCGTTATCAGTGATGTTTTGATTCTTGAGTTTTCTTGAAGAAGGGTTTGAACCTTGTTCTTGAGTGTTGATTTAAAAATGAACCCTAATTTTGATGCTATGGATGAATATGAAGTTATGTGCTTTGATTTGATGTAATTAGGTGTTAAAAAGGGTGGAAAGGACCCAAAAATCCTTTTAAAAATGGCTTAAAATTGCTAAACGGAGGTCCCCTATGGTTTGGGCGACGAACCATCGCCCTGGGGATGGACCGTCCCTTCAACCCATCGCTTTTTGGCTAGAAAACAGGCTTACTACCTTAGTTACGATGGTTTGGGAGACGGTCAGTCACAGGCGCGATGGTCCGTCGGCCTTCCCGTTGCACTTTGGCAGTCCTGATAGCTCACTGTAAAATGGCCATAAATTTTTACCCTGATACCAGATTTTGGTGAAATTGGTATCGTTAGAAAGATAATTCAATTATGTATATGTTGGTGGGTCGTGAGATCAAAAACATAGTATAACAAAAGATATAATCGATTGAAGTTGACTGTACCAAAATCCTTTTCAAGAATTCAATCGGTAAGGGATATTTTGATTCACCTAATAGCTATGACATATTTGAGGCCTTAATACACATCAAACTTGATCATAAAACTACCAAATAACTAAAAATATATTTATCATGAGTTTGAAGCATGGTTCTACTATCGGTTGGAATTCTTGTGGTATTACAATATCTCCCCCTTGGAAATATTCTCCTCGAATAAGGTTGGCTAGCTGAGAAAACTGAGGATGCACAGCTGAAATAAATTACTAAACTAATTCTACATCATCCTAACCCTTTGAGTACTTCTGGGAATGCATGAACTTATAATAAGAATAGCTATATAGCTGAATCTTTGATTAGAAAAGAACTTAATCAAAGAAGGCTATCACCTTCGGCTGGATCCGAGTTCGCGAAGAAGGGATGAGAGGTTTATGGCATTTAAAATCGGGGTATTACAACACCCCCTCCTTGAGATCATTTGTCCCCGAATGATACTAATTTGGTTGAAATACTAGAAAAGACTAAGATGATATATAAGATACTTACGGACTGAACCATGATTTAATATCTGAATCTGAAACTGATGCATGATACATGTACTGAACTGAATTTTGCAAGCTACTTGGATGCGAACAAACTATCTCTTGAAATGGTCATACTCACAAAATTTTAGGTAGTGAGACTAGACTAAATCAGAAGATATAAACTGCATTTCTGGCTGCACGGACTGAATCATGCTGAATGCTCTCACCCAAATAGGGTATTTCTTCAACACCTTTCTAAGAAATTTCTAAGGCCATTAGGGAGTAAGGGACTTTGGGCATGATCTGAACAAGACCTCAGAATAACGAATTACAACATTGCTCCAAATATAGCATGGAACATAGACGGTGATTCATAAGTCGGGATAGAAGTACTAGGCCTCAAGCAATGCAACTTCTCACTTTAAAGATTAGCTACACTTCTAAAATACTCTCTCAACTAAACTTTCCCCTTAAACACCATACTCATTGACTTAACTTATAATTCTCACATGGCCGTTGAAAAATCCAACTACCAAAGTCTAACTGAACCTAACTCTCTTGTTATGGTCAAGCCTAACTCGAAATCACAAGGTATCACACATAACACCATAACATAACACCAGTCAGAATCATGAATTCACACGTATTTGCACTTTTCACAACTTCTTATCTCCAGAATAATCTTCACTACCACTCCAACAACTATAATCCACCTAAATTAGACATTCACTAACGCTCAATGCATCCCTCCGCATGTATACAAACATAACATTCAAGCCTATCTTCATAATCCCATATGCACTTCTAAACAAATGCTCACAAAGCATCTTTTCCATATCCTACAAACCTCTATCAAGAACAACTTCTATACACTATTCTTAAGAAAACATACATAAAATTTCAATTACTCACACATAGCATATAAAACTTTAACTAACCATGACGTGTATCAATGACTTGGCCTCAATCCTGCTTCACACTTATAGCCTTAGCTAAAATAAGCATACAACAATCTTCCATTAACAAGAAATGTTTACTCTCTCCCATCCAGACAACTATTCGTCATCACTATCTTAACCTAAGGAAAGGTAATAAAAGGTTATAACATGAGGACCTGAAATATGAAGGGATACTGTGTATAACTTGACAATCAACCGAGGCTTGAGGAATAGAATATTTAACATCATGAACTCATCAAAGAGGTCTGATCTGAGGACATACATGATATAAATCCGAATTTCGCTGATCATTAAGATTATTGCTTGAGTGCTTGAACTGAACATACTGTAAAGCTTGAGTACATGAGTCATGAGCTGCATGACCTAAATTTGGAGTTCATCACTTATGGAATGTGATTCCAACTGCTGAAAGAACTAGAACTCTTCATTTTGGGAACTAGGAGGGTACACAATTCTCTATCATATGCATTAATATGAACTATGATCATGGAAATGAAACATAAGGCATGAGAAGGTATTGGGATAACTGGAAATACTGAAATAAGAATGGGTCAAGAATCATCCTCTCTTATGGGTTTTCTACACTACACAGGCATTTCAACAAGAATCTGGAAGTCTGACTTGGTTACTCCTTCTACCATCTCCCCCTTAGACTTAAGCTATCACTCTCAGTTTATGAACCACTATATAAACTTTAATCTAAACCGCAATCACTTTATTCTAGAGTTTGGGATAAAATCAATACACATAAAACTAAACTTACCCTGAAGGACTGTATCTTCACGTATAACACCCAATGCTAATACCTCCTTCTAAGATTCAACTCTTAGATTTCTATAGCCTCATAAGACATCATATAACAACTTAAACTCTCGCCAACTTAGATTCTAACAATAAACATGGATATCTCTAAACCTTTACTGAACTTTCCTCATACTCTGCTAATATCACATCTCTAACTTACCACATCACCAACCTGTAACCTATAAGTTAACTGACAAGAACACCATATGCTATATAACCTCATTCATACTTATCAACTCAAGGGTATTACCAACCATACACAACGCATAATAACCTTAGAAAGACAAAGCAACATTATATTACCTTGAGCATACAGTTGCACATTATACTTGCAACACCATACTTAAGGACGAATAACTAAACTCAAACTCTTTCATACATGGTTCAAGCCTACAAGATCACTCCCATATAATTAGCCACACTCACCAGGGAATCATTACACCCACCTTGGTGACCATCCACTGTTCAAACATAATGTCTAGTGTCAAGCATGATTTAACAACTCACTTTACATACAATTCTCATTTGGAAACTATAAAATATAACATCAAGAAACATTATTCTATTAAAACTTCCAAGAAAAAATAATCGATCAAAATTATATGACCTATCTTATCATAATCCATTAACACGTCCTCCTTCTACACCTTATTATTATTTACCCTTTTATACATCTAAATTACTATCATAGCTTTATAAGACTCAACTAAACACCCTCTTTGCCACCTCAGGGGAAATCAAAATTAATGCCACTAGACCACCAGATGCTTCATTAATATCCTATACTTTTCAAACATAATAAATACTATCAATAACTCTTCCCGTACTTCAAGCAACAACAATTCACCTTACTACTAACTCCGTCTCTACCTTCTACTAAACTAACATACAAGGACATATCACCTTAACGCATCTTGATAACATACATAATCTTACATCTATACTTCCTACCAATCGTCATTCCCACAATCTTCTTGACACTACTCTTCTATACTCATACTTCCAACTATAATAAGGTTTTACTATTCATAAATCATAACACTGAAGTTTATAATATCCGTTGAATGCACACTACACTTAACAGTCTAGGTTCATACTATCTCCTCTCATAAGCATTAGCTATATTAAAAGGGTCAACGGGTAATCTAAATACATATCTAATTCTGCATCAACTGAACAACTCATAAGAACGAGGACATAACTTTCAGCTTGAGGGACTTATGACACACTAAAATGATCCTCTCAAACCCTTTAGGTGTATTCTGAAACTTCTTGCTAGCAAATCTGAGAGCATTATCAGGGGAGGAAATTAGAACTTACCGATTATGTTATCTCCAGAACATTACATAGACAAAGAAGTATAGATTAACATTATGGATTATGGGGAGGAATCTGAAAGCACATCTAACTTGGGCTTAGTGCATGATAAAGCACTTCAATCTTCGAAACTCAAAAACACTGATAGGATACTCTCTAGCCTTCTTATAATCCCATAATTATCTGTGGAGAATTAAGCTTGATTGTTTCTGGTACCTTGAAAATAAGGCAGAGATGGCCTGAATAGAATAGGATGAGAACCTGTTTAAGTTTCTTAGTAAACCTTTCTATAGAACGATCTGAGACTTGGAAGAATGGAGACATTTCCTAACTGCCTTGTAGGCTCTCGAAGAAAAGTACAAATATTTCCGTACCGTTTCGCAAGACTCTACTAGACACGGCTTCACAGACACCCTAGGATACTTGAACCTTGTACTTTGATACCAAGTTTGTAACGCCCCAAAAATCTATCATGAGATGTCACACAGTGCTTAGGACCACAAGTGACCCCAAACTAATCCTTCTAATGGCATACTACTATGCAACCAATTAAATATGAATGAATGCCTGAGTTTACTATGCGGAAACATAGAGAAATGCTGAAATCTGTAAAACACAATACTAATACCACTTTTACATTCTAATAAAGTCTGAAGAGAGGGACTGAAATTATAATATTGACTCTAACTGACATCTGTGAAGCCTCTACTATACTGACTATAAATAGTTGGGGAGCTACTTGACAGCATCCAAGCACACACATAAGTGTACGTGGTCTTATCAAGTAATATAGTGGCTTCAAGGATGCCCAAGTATCAATCTCTCAGGTACTTGCGTTCGCCGCCTATCTAATTTTAGTTTAACAAATTGAGAAAAAATAAACAAGGTAAATTAAAAATAAAATAAATAATACGTAAAAATAAATTCTTGGAACAACCAATGGAAAAAATCCCAGGGTTAAAGCACTTCAAACAATCATACTATGTTTTCGAATTTCATTCATCAACTTGCTTATCGTGGTTGTTGATTCGTTGGGTTAATTGCATGATCATGGTTTTCCAACCTATAATCTTTTACCTAATTTGGACATTACAACTATATCGTTGAGCGAGGATGTAATAATCCAATTAAGTTAATTAAAGATATAATCCTGCGTATGAATCAAGAAAGGCATCTAAGTACATCTCTGTCCTAGACGCTAAGTTTAATTCTTTATTTTATAAAAGAATAAAAACTCAAACTTTGTTTATTCCCGTGTTCTATCTTCCTATTCCCTCTCCCGAGATCAAAAGGTTGACAATATGTATATTTTATGGGTGATCAATCCATAAAATAACTAAAGCAAGAATAAATAAACAATCAAATATGATAAGCAAAATTAATGAATTTAATCCAAAATAATAGTAATCATGTTCTTGCCTTAACCCCAAAAAGAGATTTTTAGCCACTAATATCCATAAGCACGATACAAATATTTGAATACATGATATAAAAAATTAAAGACTAAACATAAAATTTAAACCTAATAAATCGTGTAGCAGCTTCTCCGTAATTTCTCCAAATCTTTCCAGGTAATTGTTTACAATTTCTTTGGTGTCAATGGTATATATATATATATATATATATATATATATATATATATATATAAAAAAGTTGTCCAATTTTAAGCACAAATGGGTACCAGCTGTCCCATCCAAAAATTGCATATATAATTTAATATCTAGCAATCATATTAGGATTAGGACAGTGGCACGTTATCCAAGAGCTATTCCCAAAAGCTTCCACATTATTTATCCTTTATTAATTTAATAATGTATAAGAGATCCAATCCGTGTCGGCAACAGCGCATAAACACATCAACGCGATGCGTCGTTGAACGCGTCGGTGGACTGATTAGAACTGAAATATCAACGCGACACGTCGTTTTCGCATTGTCTCATTGAAATTTGTTTCTAAAATTTTGATTAAGTGTAGAACGTTCTATCCTTTGTGCATGTCTTTTGTAGTGTATTTTCAATGAATTTCTAGATTTATTATCTTCAATATATCACGATATTTAATTCACCAAACCACCTAAAATATCATACATCACAAATTAAAGATTTAAGCAACACAATATTCTCAACGACGAATAGAAACAAGAGCTAAGATAAGGTAAATTCACATTGATCTTCCACTTATTATTCCGACTCTTTATTTAATCAAATTAAGTTTTGCACATTACAAATAAGTTATTCCACTCATAATTACACATTTATAATATTTCGAAAAAATTAAACACATTAGAATCCAACAAGATCAACTAGACCCACAACTAGTTCAAGCTAGTAAAATTAGTTTAAGCATAAACTTATTGGAAAACTACTTTGGACATTGTAATCACATAATTCGACACTTAAATGCTTATTTATATCAATATTAACACGTTAAGCACTCAAATTGCTCTCAAAATAAGGTGAAATAAGCTAGAATAATAATACCAAAGTATATAAAATCACCTCAGATCATCGCCAAAAACATGACAGTGTCCAAGCACACACGCAAGTGTACGTGGTCTTATCAAGTTATATAGTGGCTTCAAGGAAGCCAAAGTATTGATCTCTCAAGAACTTGCGTTCGCCACCTATCTAATTTTAGTTTAACTAATTGAGAAAAAATAAATAAGAAGAGAGTTTGTAATTTTGTAAATTAAAAATAAAATAAATAATGCGTAAAAATAAATTCTTGGAACAACCAATGGAGAAAATCCAAGGGTTAAAGAACTTTGATCAATCATACTATATTTTTGAATTTCATTCATCAACTTGCTTATCGTGGTTGTTGATTCGTGGGATTAATTGCATGATCATGATTTTTCAACCTATAATCTTTTACGTAATTTGGACATTACAACTACATCGTTGAATGGGGATGTAATAATCCAATTAAGTTAATTAAAGTTATCATCCTACATATGAATAAAGTAAGGCATCTAAGTACATCCCTGTTCTAGACGCTAAGTTTGATTCTTTATATATATATTATGGGTGATCAATCCATAAAATAATTAAATCAAGAATAAACAAACAACCAAATATGATAAGTAAAATTAACGAATTTAATCCAAAACAATAGTAATAATATATATATATATATATATATTATGGGTGATCAATCCATAAAATAATTAAATCAAGAATAAACAAACAACCAAATATGATAAGTAAAATTAACGAATTTAATCCAAAACAATAGTAATATTTATATATTATGGGTGATCAATCCATAAAATAATTAAATCAAGAATAAACAAACAATCAAATATGATAAGTAAAATTAACGAATTTAATCCAAAATAATAGTAATCATGTTCTTGGCTTTAACTTCGGAAGAAGATTTTTAGCCACTAATATCTATAATCACGATCCAAATATTTGAATACATGATATAAAAAATTAAATATTAAAAATAAAATTTAAACCGAATAAACCGTAGAGCAGCTCCTCCGTATTTCTCCAAATCTGTCCAGATAATTGTCTCCAATTTCTCTCGTGTCAGTGGTATATATATGCAACCAAAATTATCCAAAAGTTCACCAATTTTAACCACAAATGGGTACCAGTTGTCCCATCCCAAAATTGCATATATAATTTAATATATAGCAATCATATTAGGATTAGGATATTGCCACGTTATCCAAGATCTATTCCCAAGAGCTTCCATATTATTTGTCTTTTATTAATTTAATAATAATGGATAAGAGATCCAATCTGTGTCGGTAACAGTGCATAAACACATCAACGCGACGCGTCGTTGAATGCGTCTCTGACTGATCAGAACCGAAATGTCAACGCGACGCATCATCTTTGTATGTCTCACTGAAATTTGCTTCTAAAATTTTGGTTAAGTGTAGAAAGTTCTATTCTTTGCCCATGTATTTTGTAGTATATTTTCCATGAATTTTGAATCTTTTTATCATCAATATATTATTACCGTATTTAATTCAGCAAGCCTTCTACAATATCATACACCACAAATTAAAGATTAAAACAACACAATATTCTCAACGACGAATTAAAATAAGAGCTAAGATAAGACAAATTCGCAATGATTTTTCACTTATTATCCCGACTCTTGACTTAATCAAATTAAGCTTTGCACATTACAAACAAGTTATTCCACTTATAATTACACATTTAAAATATTTAAAACAGATTAAACATATTAGAATCCAACGAGATCAACTAGACACACAACTAGCTCAGCTAGTAAAACTAGTTTTTTGGGTTAAACTCTAAATTACTCAATTAAGAACAAACTTAATTGAAAAATACTTTGGACATTGTAGTCACATACTTCGACACTTAAATGCTAATGTATATCAATATAAACACGTTAAGCACTCAAATTGCTCTCAAAACAAGGCGAAATAAGCTAGAATAATAATACCAAAGTGTATAAAATTACCTTAGATCACTACTCCAACTATCGCTAATCAATACATATGAATAAAAAAAAATACAACCTAAATAAATCCAACTGAAGTCCCCGAAGTAGGAGGACTCATCACCTTACTGGCTGAAATCTGCAACTGTTTGAGTCTGAATGTGCCTACCTGATCTTGTACCTACATTATGAGACAATGTAGCGCATAGACATATATGTGGATCAGTACTTTGAGGATGTACTGAGTATATAGGGGGTGTATGCATTAAGTCAACAACATCATTACTTTATAAAACAAATGAATGCTAAATATAAATGACTCACATAGCTTGAATAAATTTGAGAAGTCATGGATAGTGAAATATGTAACATAAATCTCGCGAGTTATTATACTTAGTTTAAAAATCTGCAGTTACATTCCTTTCTCAAAACATATCGAATAAGTGACAAAGAACTCAACTCTGCATTTGAAAGCAAAGACATATGGCTTTGAAACTGAAATTTCAAGTAGAGTAATATCTAATTAAGTTGTGAGCCTTTGCACTTAGCTCCCAAAATCTTTGGAGAAAAATACTCAAAAGCTATTCATTTACTTTTACTAGCAGGGAAAAATACTTTCTTTTAAGGGAAAAATACTTTTAAGAAACTACTTTAAAAATCTTACTATTAGGGAGGTTCTCTTAACCGACATACACCATGCGAGCTACATGGAGTCCAACGTTTTGTCCTCCTAAGGAAGAAATCTCACGTTAGGGAGAGGCATCATACTCTTTCCAGAGAGTATAACCTCAACTCAGTAATCACTATCTCGGCCTCGGGCCCATAAATCTCAATTCTATGGTGGCACGTAGTTTTGGGGTATGGAACAATAGTAACTTACCCGACTCGGTGCTAAATACTACTCCCTTTAGTTAGCTATGCTCATCTCATGGAAATCCACTTTAAAACAATCTCATGGTTTATAAAGAACACAACTATAAAATCTGTGATCTCATTTAGAAAAGTGGATTTCAAAGCTACTATGACCGTCAAGGTCAAAACTTTCTCAAAAATCTCAAAATACTCAAATCGTGGGTGCTTTAGCACAAAAATTCTTAAAATGTCAATCTCAAGTAGGGCTTAATGACCCATAATTCAATCTCAGGTTAAGACATGTCAAAATGCAAACTAGATATTATAAAGATTCATAAATCATATAGAAATCTAGAAATTCTCAGCAATATGCCTTATAACCTCAACATACTCATGTACTTCAATTTCTAAAGAATTTAAAACATCATAATCTCAAGAATAACAACATAGGGTACAAACCCATACTTCAATTCCATAGTAAAACATGTAAAATCATATATCTTTGTAATTAAAGATAAGTTTTGGGCATAAGGACGAAAGAATTGTCCTTGTTCAAACCCCATATACCTTATTAGGCTTGATTCAATGGAACAAGTTGACTTTTGAAACCTTGAGAATGTTCTTGGAGGCCTTTCTTGAAGGTTCTTGGATGGTGATGTTTTGATTCTTGAATTTTCTTGAAAAAGGTTTTAAACCTTGTCCTTGAGGGTTGATCTTGAAAGGAACCCTAATTTTCATACTATGGATGAATATGAAGTTATGTTCTTTCATTTGATGTAATTAGGTGTTAAAAGGGTGGAAAGGACCCAAAAATCCTTTTAAAAATGGCTTAAAATCGCTAAACGGAGGTCCCTGATGGTTTGAGCGACGAACTGTCGCCCTGGGGACGGACCGTCCCTTTAACCCATCACTTTTTGGCCAGAAAATAGGCTTACTACCTTATTTACGACGGTTTGAGTGACGGTCCATCACAGGTACAAAGGTCCGTCGGCCTTTCCGTCGCACTTTGGCAGTCCAGATAGCCACTATAAAATGGCCATAACTTCTTACCCCGATACCAGATTTTGGCAAAATTGGTATCGTTGGAAATATAATTAAATTATCTATTTGTTGGTGGGTCATGAGCACAAAAATTCATATTATAACAAAAGATATGCTCATTTGAAGTTGACTATACCAAAATCCTTCTTAAGAATTCAATCGGTAAGGGATGTTTTGATTCGCCTAATAGCTAGGACATATTTGAGGCCTTAATACATATCAAACTTGATCATAAAACTATCAAATCACTAAAATTTATTTGTTATGAGTTTGAATCATGGTTCTACTATCGGTTGGAATTCTCGAGGTATTACACGAGGAGAGGGGTGACATTAAAAAGGCAAGATATGACAACTTGAGGAGCAAATTTTTGAGTTATCCAAATATTTTTTACCGTCTTAGTATTTTATCTTTTTATTTAAGACAAAAAATTACTTTAAAATAAAAAAAGATTTTGAAACAGATACGATATCTGTTTCAATAGATAACAATATTTGTTTGAAAATTTCCCACAGGTCATTATCTGTCACACCAAATGCAAATATCTATTTGATTATTTACAATACATAGGTAATCTGCTGCAATAGATAATAATATATGTTTGAAAATTTCAAACAACTCAGTCATATGTTACATCAGATGCAAATGTGTAATGCCCCAAGCATACACCCTACGCGACACACGGTGTTTACGGTCCCAAGATACCATAAGCTAACCCATGATCTTGTATTTTCTATGAGCACTGAGTAAAACTGATAACAAAAGATCATATGCAAAATTTAACTAAGGAATTCCATATGGTTTTAAATCATAGTTCTGATAATGTCTGTAAAACAATACAAAAAATACTGATAAAATGGCTGACAATAACAACCAAAAAATTAAAGACTGACTAACTGTCTGTACTATTCTGAAAAGGCCTTTACTGACTGACTATGAATTTGATGGGACAAACCCCCAACTAACTCCGGCTGAATAGAAAATACTAAAACTGATAAAGTAAGATGAGGTAAATAAACCATGTCCTTGAATTATAAGGACTCACCACTTCTACAGCTAATAATTTGGTATGTCTATGCACGATCAGGGAATTAAGCATCCGAATCTATGATATTAGACATCATAGTGCAAGAAACGAGTATGCGGTTAGTACTTTAAATATACTAGTATTCTAAATGAGGTTAGGCTGATATGCATGGGTTCATGTACATGAGTAATACCTGAATGAATGTATAGCATAAAGTACTGAATAGAATGCATGAAATCTATAAAGACTGAGAATGCATGACCTAGCATAAAACATGTTCTGAATGTAATCTATAAACTGAGATACTGAATACTAATAAGTGAATAACTTATATTTGTATGCTATGGTCAAGCAAAACTGAAACTAAATTACTCAGCTGATTACTGGACTGAGACTGTGTGAGCTATCATTTAACCGACATGCCTCAATAAGCGAATTGGGATCCAACCTGTAACCCCAGTTGGAAGGGTGTCAATATTGTGCCACTATTACTAATACTAGTATAACGCTTTAATTTTCTGGAATTAGAATACCATACGGTGCTCGTGATCTGGAAGGACCACAAGCTAACCCTCTACTGATATTTGTTCCTGAGCACTACATAATATAATATAATAAATTTAAAAAACTGGCGGAAACTTTCCATAAGGTTCAAAACATCTTAAATATTCAAAACTAAATACTGAATACTAATACATCTGTCTGAAAAGCCTCTAACTGTCTGAACTGTGGAGTTGATGGGATATGTCCCTAACTAAATCCATCTACTAAAAATAAACTGAGTCTAATGCCATAATAAAATAAGAATCATCCTTAAATGAAGAGGACTCACTGCTACATCTACTGCAGATGACTGAGTCAGGACTATAAAGGGTGCTTTAGATCTTGCACTTCTGAACCTATGGTATAAGACACCATAGCGCAAGAGAAAAGTATGTGGCAGTACTTTGAATGTACTGGTATGCTAGATGAGGTAAGGCTAAATGCAAGGGCTTATGCATGAACATAGCTTTACTGAATAACATGAGAGTACTGAATGAGGACATATGCATGAATGCGTAAACCATAACTGAAATCATCGTGACTCTAAATACTTATACTGGGATACTACTTTTCTGACATCTGAACTCACTACTAATACTGAGATACTGAATAAATGAATCTTCTGATATTAATAACTGAGTACTGAAGTTGAGATTAGTTTTTTCTAGCGGTTGATCTCTAAAATTGATGATACTGAAGCTGATTAACTGAATTTGCTCATATTAGTGCTTGAGTTCTGAGGTTCCTACTATTGACTGACTAAATTTGTGACCAAACCTTTCTAACGGATGATCTCTGAATCAACTAATAATGGTAAAGAATGATTGTATCTGAGATCAGACCTATCTAGTGGAAGATTTCTAAATTTTTTAATAATAGAAATTACGGACTGAGTTTGATATCATG
Organism: Capsicum annuum; assembly: GCF_002878395.1. Classification (NCBI taxonomy): domain Eukaryota; kingdom Viridiplantae; phylum Streptophyta; class Magnoliopsida; order Solanales; family Solanaceae; genus Capsicum; species Capsicum annuum. The sequence goes on from NC_061111.1 coordinate 148,783,457, forward strand.
CCTATCTAATGGGTGATCTCTGCCTCTCTTAGTACTGATACTAATTAACTTTATGTGAGACCAGGACTATCTAGCGTGTAGTTCATGAATCTATCGAACTATCTAAGTTCCTTACTGAGATGGGTGACTATATCTGACAGTTCTTATTTCTGAGTTCTACTCTGAAGACTGATACTGAAACTGTAACTGTGGGAGTTCTCACTTAACCGACATGCCCTAAATCTAATCTAGTAGGGTCCAACCTGTAACCCCAACAGGAAGGGAGTCAATACCGTGCCACAGGTAAAGATCTCTGCTATTGTTAAGCCTCTCTAGCGGGTGATCTTGAATAAAAAGTCAAGCCTAAGGCAATATGACAGTCAAGCCTTAATCTAACGGGTGACTCCTGGTCACTGACTACACAGTTCTTGAGTTCAGGGACTATTACTAATGACTCTGCCTCTCTAACGGGAAAGTTATCATCCCTGCACTCGCTCGGTGTTAGTTCTTACTCACAACTGAAAGACACTAAACTGATTCTTGGACTGTACTAGATTGAACTGAATCTATTACTGATTATCTTACTTGAATGATCTGACTGAGTTTACTTGATTCTGTTATCTAACGGAATACTTTTGAATCTCATTATCTGACTGGATGATACTAAGTTCTAAATTGCTTACTTGAATTCTACTGAGGTCTGAAACTGAATTCTTGAATACTACTAAGATCTGAACTGAGTATTGAACTGAAGTTGGAATGCTAATGATACATAGATTACTGAGATTTCTTAAGTTTTATAGCTATCTGAGAGTACTGAATTCTATAACTGACTGAGTTTTAAGGATCATGGCTTGACTGAGATTATTGCGAAAATTGACACTGGCTCTAGACAACAGCTAATTTTTCGATTATAAATACCCCTAGGACTTGAGAACATAAAAGTAAAACATAATCATTCTTGAATAATCATGACCGCGGAATTTCATTCACAACACAATCAATACGATATCTCGTCAATCACTTGAATGTCATACACATGTAAATGTATAGGGAATGCATACTAATATCTCATAGTTGTTCAATAAGGAATACACATGGATAAGAATGCATGCAACTTATCATAATACATTCACTAAGGCATTTCAACAAACGTTTGGCATGCACTAGTTATCACAAAATTGGGAATTTCATGCTTAACATACTAAATAGGTACTATTATCTTTACCTAAGCATTCTATCAAACATGTGGGGAACATGTTTTGGTTATACCACAGAATCTATACTTAATCATGATGAATACAAATATCATGCAACTTGAAGGGGGTTTATCATGAACATCATACAATTGATCACATACTAAATCAACTCTTGAAATTGGTAGCCTGAATAATGAATTAAAACCAAACAATACAAAATCATGAACTCTAATACACATATATCATGAAATCTCATAAATACGTAAGCCTCAAAATTTTGAAAAGGATTCTTGAGCTGCTTGGGTGGAAGAAATCCAAGAATCAACATCTAACATACCTTAAAAAACTCTTTCTTAAAGGTTCTTGAAGAAATCCTTAGGCTTGTTCTTGATTTCTTAGTTAGGGTTCTTGACTTTTTTGAGATAGAAAATATTTTGAGTTGGGAAAAAATTGATGAATAAAGAAGTATCTCATCATTTAGGGTATAAATCCCTTATATAGACTAATTTGGGGCTTTAGGAAATTACCAATTGGTCTCTGAAATTTTAAAAAATGAAATCTGAAAATCCTGATTTTACATGCTGGCTCGACGCGCCATAATCACGCTAGCTTATTGGAAATTAGACAATTAGGAAACTGGCCTTGGCGCAACGCTGTGGAAATTGTATTGCCACCTTGGTTACAAACTGGAAATATACCGCAATGTGGTGGAATCGTGGAGGCTTATTGAAATTTGACAATTGCCATTTTTGTTGGCTCCGCGAAGCACTAAAGTACCAGGCGGTACACTGTCTTACTAAAATGGCTATAACTCTTTGCTCGAGTGTCAGATTTAGGGGAATTTGGTATCGACGGAAAGCTTATTCAATTTCCACATGATGAAAAGTAAAAATCTTAAAAATTTCATAGAGAATAAAAGGTATTCATCTATGAAACAAGATCTTTGATGTTCTAGAAATGAATCAAAGCTAGATGGAAATACGGGGTATTACAATATCTCCCCCTTGAAAATATTTGTCTTTGAATGAGACTGATTAAGCTAAGAATACTAGTAGGCTGAACTTACTTACTGGACATGAGCACGAGAAACATGACTATATGACTGTAACTATTGATATACTGAGATTTTATACTGAACATGCATATCTGATGCATGGAATACAGGACTGAAGTTACTCATAAGCTGAATTCTCATAATGGACATGCATATATGATGCGTGGATTCGTGACTGAGTTTCTCTCATGCATGCTTGACTGTATACACTGAAGAACTGAACTTTTTCTACTGAACATGCATATCTAATGCATGAATATATCTGATTCTTGAATGTATGACTGAGAATGCAATGATAACTGGTGCTAACTTTGTAAGAAAAGTCTGAACATGTAGTTGAATAAGTCTAAGGACATGAAAGCATCGGGATATTATGGGGTATCTACCCCTTAGGACTCGATGTCCCTCTAAGAACACTTTACTGAAATACTGAGGCTGTGCACGGGGCACCTACGAACTGGGTCATGATTGATCGTCTGAGATCTAAAACTAATGCATGACTCATGAGCTGAACTTATCTTGCAACTACTAGGACTTTCCACCTTGGAATAGTTATCTTTCCTTGATATTTCAGATAGCATGACTAGATAGAAAAATGAGAAAACAAACTATACGGATCTGACTGCTAAACTGACTTGTTGTCTTTACTGACTACCTCATGCTGCATAACTGAATCTTCTGATATTAATAACTGATTACTAAAGTTGAGATTTGTTCTCTTTAGCGGTTGATCTCTGAAACTGATGATACTAAAGCTGATTAACTGAATTTGCTAATGTCAATGACTGAGTTCTAAGTTTGCTACTATCGACTGACTAAATCTGTGATCAAACCTTTCTAAAAGATGATCTCTGAATCTACTACTAATAATAAAGAATGATTGTATCTGAGATCAGACCTATCAACAAAAGATATAACAATCTTTTAATAATAGAAATAACAGACTGAGTTTGATATCAGGCCTATTTAACGGGTGATCTTTAGTTTATTAGTACTAATACTAATTAACTTTATGTGAGACCAGGCCTATCTAGTGGGTGGTCCATGATCTATGGAACTATCTAAGCTCCTTACTGAGATGGGTGACTGTATTTGATATTCCTAATTTCTGAGTTCTACTCTGAAGACTGATACTAAAACTGCACTGTGGGAGTTCTCACTTAACCGACATACCCCGAATCTGATCTAGTGGGGTCTAACTTGTAACCCCAACTGGAAAGATGTCAATATCGTGCCATAGGTAAAGACTTCTGCTATGGTTAAGCCTCGCTAATGGGTGACCCTGAACAGAAAGTCAAGCCTAAGGCAATATGATAGGTAAGCCTTAATCTAACAGGTGATTCCTAGTCCTATGCTAGCTACGCAGTTTTGGAGTTCAGGGACTATTACTAACGAGTCTGCCTCTCTAACGGGGAAGCCGTCATCCCTACACTCTCTCAGTGCTAGTTCATACTCCCAACTGAAAGACAGTAAACTAATTCTTGGATTGTACTAGACTAAGCTGAATCTATTATTGATTATCTTACTTGACTGATCTGACTGAGTTTACTTGATTCCGTTATCTGACGGAATACTTCTGAATCTCATTATCTGATTGGATGATACTAAGTTCTGAATTGATTACTTAAATTCTATTGAGGTCTGAAACTGAATTCTTGAATACTGCTAAGATCTGAATTGAGTACTGAACTGAAGTTGGAATGCTAATGATACTTAGATTACTGAGATTTCTTAAGTTCTATAATTTTCTGAGAGTACTGAATTCTGTAACTGACTGAGTTCTAAGGATCATGGCTTGACTGAGATTATTGTGAAATATGACACTGGCTCTAGACAACAGCTAATTTGCCAGGTATAAATACCCCTAGGACTTGATAACATAAAATTAAAACATAACCATTCTTGAATAATCATGACCACGAACTTTCATTCACAACACAGTCAATACGATATCTTGTCAATCACTTGAATTTCATACACATGTAAAGGTATAGGGAATGCATACTAATATCTCATAGTTATTCAATAAGGAATACACATGGATAAGAATGCATGCAACTTATCATAATACATTCACTAAGGCATTTCAACAAATGCTTGGCATGCACTAGTTACCACAAAATTGGGGATTTCATGCTTATTAACATACTAAATAAGCACTATTATCTTTACTTATGCATTCTATCAAACATATGGGGAGAATGCTTTGGTTATACCACATATTCTATACTTAATCATCATGAATACATCAATATCATGCAATTTGAAGTGGGTTTATCATGAACATCATACAATTGATCACATACTAGAATCAACTCTTGAAATTGGTATCCTGAATCATGAATTAAAACCCAACAATACAAAATCATGAACTCTAATACACATAAATCATGAAATCTCATAAATACGTAAACCTCAAAATTTTGGAAAGGATTCTTGAGCTTCTTGGACGGAAGGAACCCAAGAATCAACATCTAACATACCTTAGAAAACTCTTTCTTAAAGGTTCTTGAAGAAATCCTTAGGCTTGTTCTTGATTTCTTTGCTATGGTTCTTGACTTCTTTGAGAGAGAAAATATTTTGATTTGGGAAAAAATTGATGAATAAAGAAGTATCTCATCATTTATGGTATAAATCCCTTATATAGACTGATTTGGGGCTTTAGAAAATTACCAATTGGTCCCTGAAATTTAAAAAAATTGAATCTGAAAATCTCAATTTTACATGCTGGTGCGACGCGCCATAATCGCATTAGCTTACTGGAAATTGGACAATTGGGAGACTGGCCTTTGCGCGACGCAGTAGAAATCACATTGCCACCTTAGTTTCAAACTGGAAAGATATCATGATACGTTGGAATCACGTAGGATCACTAGAATTTGACAATTGCCATTTTGGCTGGCTCCGTGACGCGCTAAAGTACCAAGTGGTACACTGTCTTACTGAAATGGCTATAACTCTTCGTCCGAGTATCGGATTTGGGCGAATTTGGTATCGACGAAAGCTTGTTCGATTTCCCAAATGATGAAAAGTCAAAATATTAAAAATCTCATAGGGAATAAAAGGTATTCATCTATGAAGAAATATCTTTGATGTTCTAGAGACGAATCGAAGGTAGATAGAAATACGGGGTATTACAACTGGCTGTGTGGATCCACTAATTTGTTGTCCTAAAGGACTAAGGGGGTGAATCCTAAACTGATGGGTGACCCCTGGGAGGTAGTCAAGCCTGAACTGACGAGTGACACCTTATATCCTATACTTTCTACGTAGTTTTGGAGTACAGGGACTGCTGTTAACGACTCTGCCTTACTTATAAGGAAGCCTTCATACCTGCACTTGCTCGATGCTAAATCCTACTCCCAACTGAACTGACTCGGGATACTGTACTATTCTATGTTTAATTGATTATGATAACCGACTGAACTGATAATTCTCATAACATATCTGAAACTATTGTGAAGATACTGAGACTAAGTAAACAGCTATGTTTTCGAGTATTCATAACCCCAGGACTCTATAAAAATAATAGCAAAATAGTACTAAAACTTTGAGGACATAATGTGAAAACATTTATTCAAAATTCATTCTTGTAGGCATTTCATCAAATACTTGATATTCGTAGTTTAAGCTAAGCATGGGAATAGTTTAAAGCTTGTAGTAATAGCATGTTTTCAACATCAACAACACTAATTATGATTTAAATCAATAATAAATATTATTCAAACATGTGGGATTTAATAACAACAACAACTTCATGTAAACATGGTATAAAATCAAGATTCATAGGGATTCATGGTTAAAAACAACAATAACTTGTAAAAATCACAACTTTAAATTTAAAATTAGATTCTTGGACTCCATGGGTGGAAGGGACCCATGGATGAATATTTAACATACCTTGGTTTCTAAATTTGTGAGAACTATTGGTGAATTCTTGAAACTTAGACTTGAATTTGATGAACCTAGGTTTTTGTTCTTGAGAGGTTTTGTGAAGAATGAATGTGTTTTGCCCTTTCTCATGCTTAATTTTGTGTTTTTGACTGATTTAACATGGGGAAATGACCCAACTACCCCTCTAGACTCGGGATTAATTCCACAAAATATGCCCAGCGATGCTGCAAATGACGCATTACATGATGGTGTTGATGCAATTATCGATGCACCGCATCGATGGTGTCGACACGATGGCCAATGCGACGCATCCTAATTGCTTTTGATCACTATTTTGGTCATTCAAACATGTCTCAAAAGATGTTCAAAAATTCTAAAACTCATCCGAGATGACCTATAGATAGTCCTGATCATGAATCAATTTAAAAATTGATAATCTAAGTCTAGAAAGATCAAAAATGAGACCATCGAAATATCGAGGCCAAAAATAAGACTAATTCTTTAAACTTGGCTGAAATTTTTCTAAGTCTGGGACCTCTTTTGGCATGCTATATAGGACTAAAATGGACTAGGACTTTATGAGGTCTTACAATATCTCCCCCTTAGGAACATTCGTCCTCGAATAAGACTGATTAAGATGAGAGGAACTTAGGTACTATGACTATATTGACGTGCATAGCTGAAACATGACTGAATCTTGAGACATAACACATGACTGAACTGATTTATGAATGCATGAATGATATGAGAATGATATGCATATAGAACTAAGCATGGAATAGAGTAAATCTAAGGAACTCTATTACCTTAGACTGAGTCTGAGTTTGTGGAGAAGAGATGAGGGTACTTGGCTCGCATGCCTGCTTCTGTTTCCCAAGTGGATCCCTCAACGGACTGGTTTTGCCAAAGAACTTTGACCAAGGAAAATTTGAGTTGAAACATTCATATTAACTTATTACTGAGCTAGTATCTAAATTCATTTAGCTAGAACTAGGGATGAGTTCAAAGGGCCAACTATAATATTTATTGAGTCTTTGCAATTACATAATGTTGGTATTGCATTCCTTCCAACCTGAGTCGCCAATCAATTAATCATAGTCGAAATGTTTTGTATTTATTACTGAGCTAATACCTAAATTAATTGGTGTTCTAGTTGAACTTAATACAATTTATTATGATGAAATGGTTAAAATTATCTCTTTTAAGAAAATAATTAAGATCAATCCAGACCAAATTAATAATTTTAAAACTTGTCATTCTTTTCAAAAATACAAATCAACACATATAAATCAACCATTTGCGAAAAAATATTTCATCATTTCAAATCTTGAGTTCTCTCTCTTTTCTTTCTCTCTCAACAATACAAACAACTACTCAACATATTGCTTAACCCTTCAAAACAGATTGATTTTCTTCCAATTTTTGTCCATATAGTTGTTATTTTTTACTTCATTCTTGCTTATATCCATCGTTTCCTCTATCTACGCAGGTAACAGAGTTCGAAAAGAGTTCAACATTTGTTCTTTATTCTAAAAATTAGGACTTTTTAGGTAATGATGAAAAAGATTAAATTTTAGTTGTATTATCTTCGAGAATGGGTTAACTATTTTGAGTTTTGATGCTAAAAACATAGGAAAAACCCAAGAAAACCCTATTTTTTGTCACAGTATTTTGTTGACTATCTTGGTATTGTTGGATGGTGTTTATGGTGTTATTGGCGGTATCGGTGGTCTTGGTATTGGTATTGGTGGCATTGGTGGTGGTGGTGGTGATGGTGGTGGTGATCTTGGTGATAGTGTTGGTGTTGGTAGTCTTGTTGGTGAAATTGGTGGTGGCGATGGTGGTGGTTTTAGTTGTGGTATTGGTGGCATTAGTAATGGTGTTGGTGGTCTTAGTAGCATTAATGGTGGTGGTGGTGGTGGTCTTAGTGGTCCATCTGTTGCAACAGCTAGAACATCTGTTGGGAGATATTAAATAGGTCTTCAAACAGATTTCTCATCTATTCCAACTGATGGGTTATCCGTTGGAATATTATTTTGTAATGTGGCGTATAAAAATTTATTCAAATTTATCTTACCTTTTTTTAAAAAAAATTATGCAGACATCAAATGTAATGTATTTTTTTGTTTTTTCTGTTGATTATAGTTAAAAGATGTCTCTAAAAAAAACTAAAAGTGGATCAACTTCTGACCACCTAATAAAGAAAGGCTAGAGTACAGATAAATTCGGAGGAACTTTCTAAACAATCTCAGCAAGGGAAAAGTGAAGCTGAGGAAAGTTATGACAATGATGTTGAAGAAGGTGGAGAAAGGAATTTAGAGGCTGGTGAGATAATAAAAGTAAGGAGAAAGAAGAAGATAAACAAGAAGAGAAAAAAGTAGAAAGTGAGAAAAAGGATGATGACCAACATGATAATAAATAAGAAGAGGAGGAAGTAAAGAGTGAGAAAGAGGATGATAATGCATCACCAATGAGGCATGAATTAAGATCTAAATCCCAGATGATCTTGTCAAAACTATTAGTATTGACAGAATTGAAGTTACAATGCCGATAGATGACCCTGCAGAACTAACTGGTGATTCGGTACTTAAATGTCAGTTGGGGAAACCTTTTGATGACTTTAGTAAAACTATAAAGAATGAAAAACTAGATGAATTATTTAAGAAAAGCTGTTTTAGACACTTTTTGGATCTGCCTGAGGACAACATTGCCCATTTCCAAATGAGCATGGTATATGATCTTCTCAAGCGCATGATCAAGAATGTGGGGGATGATAAAGATTCAAAGGAGGGGGGCAAAAATATGGATGAAATATCAACTACTGTGGCAGGTCATTTTATTTTGGCATGAAAGAGTTACCATAGTGACAGGCTTAAGATGCGATCGTTCAAATGAATCTCTCATCACGGAAACAACCCACAAAAACTCCAAGGCAAGAAGGACAACCAAACCACCACCATCAAATAAAAGGAAGGCATTGTCCATGGGACCACCCACCAAAACCAACAAACAGAAGGAAAAAATAGATGGGTTGTTCGACATTGCTGGACATAGCTACAAAGTTGCGATATTGATACAAGATCTCGAGGATAAAACCATACCAAAGCAGTTCAGGGAGCAATTGTTCTTAGTTTGGTTTGCTCATTCTGTTATATTGGCAAGAGACATCAACAAATTCATAGAAGATGATTTGTTGGCGCTTTCTAAGGATTTTGAGAAATTCAACAATTATCCCTGGGGGATATGACAGCTACAACTTGACTGTAAAATATTTATTGACAAAGCTATTCCCAAAGATGATCACTATATCGCTTTCATGGTAAATTTAATCACTATTTGTTCACTTATCCATTAATTTATATTGAATAATTATTATGACTTTTTTTTCTTGCTTCCTCTTTACAGTTTCTAGGCTTGGGCATTTGAAGTTATTCCTCCCCTTCAAAAGCTAGTCAAGGATTACCTGGATGAGGTTTCTCATCCAAGGATCTTTAGGTGGTTGGCTACAAAGAGCAACATAAGAATTAAAAAAGCTGATCTCTTTAACCCTCCAGATGATGTAGTAAGTCTTCTTTCAAGTAAAATAATTTGACTCAAAGAAATATATTGAAACAGATGTCATATATTGCAAAAAAATAGGTCATCTGTTGCAACAGATTACCCATCTACTACAAATGGTGCAACAGATGGGTAATCTGATACAACATATTGTTAATCTATTATGACAGATAAATCAACTGTTGCGACAGATAGATTATCTATTACATAAGTTGTCTATGTTAACATGTAACCCAATTGACTACAAATTATTATATGATTTAAATGTATCTATCTTTTTTATAGGTTGTGCATCCATGGATCATGCCTACTGAGCAAGAGTTGGGGATGACTTCTTTTATTACTTTAGATTTTATTGATACAATAGCAGACCCAACAGTAAAATTAATAAAGAAGGAATTGGCTGGAGCAATAGCCATAAGAAGAGCAGTTAGGAAAGCTTAGCCTAATGTTGAGGCTTTTCATGACCTACCTACTACAATAGATTCGGGTTCTTCTTCTAGGGGTGTTGTTGATGTTGGTGGCAGCCTTACTAATGTTGATGTTGCTGCCAGTCGTGATGATGAGCATATTGATGCTAAAAAAATATTAGAAATCACCCCTTACACCGGTCTCTTTCACCTTTACACTGGTCTCTCACACCCTTACAGTGGTCCCTCCCATCTTTACATTGGTCCCACTCACTCCTTTTTACCCTCATGTTCTCATTACAAATGCAAAGAGTGCAAGGACAGATAGGATAAACTCTTTGAAAAATTAGAGGCTATCGCTGAAGCTGCCGAGAAATTAAAATCCAAGAAGGGTGTCATACCATCCAAGATGGTGAGAGAGTCATACACTCCTACAGTGGAATTTAAAAGGAAGAAAAGTGCAATTATCCAAATACTCTCCAATCTAAAACTAAAAACATTGCAACTCCTCCCTCTCCAAAAGTTGTTGAATTTCAGGGGCCATTAAAGATGGTGGACATATACGCGACATTTGATGCCAAAGAGAAGAAGGAACTGTAAAAGACCATGAATACCAAGAAAGCGGCACAATATTACACCATGCATACCTTTTTCAACCAAGACTTCAAGAATATGATAAATATGCGTAAGTGGTATGTGGACAAGGTAAGTTTAATTTTCCGAACCTATCCTTCTAATCTACTTCATGAAGAAGAAGCTACATAACAGATCTATCATCTATTGCAACAGCTGAGTATTCTGGTGAAACTGGCAGTGGTTTTGTCGCAACAGATTACCCATCTGTTGCATAAGTTGTGTTGGTTGGGTAATCTATGAACAGATTCAGAGAATCCTATGCAGTAGATGGACCATCCATTGCATCTTTCCACTATATTTTTCTTCTTTACAACTACTAACCTATTTAAAAATTGTCTTCCTATATCACAGTCTGTTGATGAAATTCTCTACCTCATGAGCGGCAGAAAATTAGCGTACCCAAATGCTTATGATGCTACCGATAGGATAATGGACCTTAACTTCTACAATAATTTCAAGGATTGGTACAATGAGCTCATTAAGCTAGCATCAACTCCCGGTGGCCTGGGATTTGATTCGTTAGTTTCTAAGTTCCAAAGAGATAAAGATATGATTAACTATGTTAGAGAGAAGAGGTCATATCCACACGGCAAGAGCTGGACCAAGGCAAAGAGAATTCTTGCAGTCATGAACATGGACGTCAAACATTTTCTGTCTATTAAGATACTACTCGAGGAGGGAAAGATTAACATTTATGATTGCAACTTACCTGTCTTCGACAACGCTATTTTTTTTACCCACGTGCACTCGCTGTTGGATTTATTTCCCAACTTATTGAGGCAAAGTAAATTGATGGATTATTTGCCAGCGAAAGTATTGATGAAGAAAACATAGGATTTTAAAGGTCGAAACAAGGACATGGACCTTCTAAAAAATAAAACCACTGCGACGTGCGGGCTATACGCATTTGCACACAATGAATGTTTGTTGACCGGCATAAAAATAATCGAGCCAATGACCTCTCTGTGTTATAATACTATGGAAAACATGCAAGAGTTCTAGGCTTATGGGGTACTAACTGGACGCCAGGAGCCTATGTATAAAGAAGAAGATGTAGAAACACAAACAACATAACAATTTTTTATTTCAAGCCACTTCACTTTACATGTAGTGACAATTTTTTATGTTTGATGAAAGTTGAATTTTTTATAATTCAATAAATTATCTATCTGTTGTAACAGATAGACTATCTATTCTGATAGATTAATTATCTGTTGCATAGGCAAATGTTTTTAAGTCTATCTGTCACAACAAATATATAATTGTTGCAACATATAGTCTATATGTTGCAACTGATAGGTAATCTATTGGAACAAATCAAAATAATAGGAAGACCTATTTGATAATTTCCAATAGATGACCTACATGTTACAACATATGTCTAAATTTGTTTGATAATTTTCAACAGATATTTCATCTGTCGCAACAAATAACTGTTGCAACAGATGGATTATCTATTGCGATATTTAAATCAAATAACTGTTGCAATAGATGGATTATCTATTGCGATATTTAAATCTAGTATTTCATTTCAATTAATAAGTTTAAATCTAAAGATTAAATTAAATTCATAGAAAACATAAAATAAATCGAAGCCTATAGAAATTACATGAAATAAATCAACAAATAAATAAAATATAAAAAATTATTATGGGTACAAATGTTCTACTAAATATGGATAAGTTGTTCTTCATCCGATGCTATGAAATTCGGCTTTGATCGTCGTGGATCTTTAATGTCGCTTGCATATGCTTTCTGAGCTTTCTCTTTCTTATATTTCCATATAAGAGTAGCATATCTTTTACGGAGTAATCCGGCATCAAGTCCATCGCTCAAATACTTGGTAACAAAAAGACCGCAATCTCTGCGTTTATAAAAATTAGATAATCTATATCTTTCAATTAATGTAAGCATTGTGAAATTTATGAAATGAAACTAAATCATGATACTTACAGGCTACCAATGGGTTGTTGAGCAATTTCTTCGACATATTCTACATCAAATGAATTATCCATTTTATTCCGGTATGCTTCAATCATCAACCAATCAGTCCAAAACTTTTATTCCAAAAAGATACTTATATCAAGGTAAGTAGTCAATATTTTTTTTAGTTTTTGTATCTCAGACGACGGCCCGAAACGTCTCCTTTCCAACATTGAGTCATAAAGTCGGATGTCCCTTTCTTTTAGAACAGAGACAGCCAACACCTAAGGGAATTCATCACCATAATTGATTGGGATGTATACTTCGTCGAACAAATGCCAAGGTAAGCCAGATGAAATGCTAAAACCTTTGATGATGTTGATCAAGCATTTCTCAATTCAGGAAACTTTCGGTTGTTGTTGACAATACCTATCATAGGCATTATTGATGTAAAATTTGTACAAACAATTATCTGTCGTGTGTCTATATTGTTCTTGTATTTGCAACTTGGCCTTCTTTCGGAGGTAGTAAAAATTGAGATCGATGTGTTGCACATATTATCAAATATTTCAGATTACGTGATAATAAAATTAATACACAGATGCAATTAACTATAGTATTAATTAATAGTAATATGTATGATATTTAAACCTCATCATTCCAACAAGTTTGGGGTTGTGACATCAAATAGAACCAATCCTTCATCCCGAAATGTGCAAAAACATAGTCGAACATATCAAAACCAAGATCCAATTCGTTTGCTTTGTAGTGTTTGTAATTTTATTTTCTACATGATTTATATGTTTTAACGCCATATTTTTACAACAAGAATTATATAAATCAATATCTTTATAAATGATTTATGTTCCTTCCAGCATGATGCTTTAACAGTCCATCGACAATTCATTCTAAATAGTCGTTGATCAACTTTGTTAGTTTTTTTGGAGCCTCATCCGAGATGTTGACCCCTTTAAACGGGTAATTCTTTCATTTTTCCAAGATGGCAGGCTCCACTTTTTCTTCTTCTTTGGCAGCAGTTGATGGATTATTTACTGTAATATTATATTTTTCAGCAGTAACTTCTACTATGACATCCACCTGGAAAGCCAGAATTGTCAATGCTAGTCATAGATATACAACAGATTATCTATCTGTTGTAATAGATGGATCATTTGTTGGGACAAATTTGAACAGGTAAAAAAGATTTGTACGATAATTTCCAATAGATGATCCATTTATTGCAACATATGACTTATTTATTGGTACAAATTAAAATAGTACAAAGACCAGTTTGATTTGCTGAAATAGACGGACATATGTTACAACAGATAACACATTTGATGAAATAGGACAGACATATATTACAATAGATAACGCATCTGATACAACAAGTTATATAACTGTTGCAGCAGATGTATATATCTATTTGATAATTTTTAGCAGATGTATCATTTATTGAAACAGATATACGTTTGTTTATTTGTTGGAATAGATGATATACATTCACCTTTTTCAGCTCTTGCTGCTCTCCTGTGGCACTTGTACATTGATCAAAGGTGCCAAACAAAGACAGAGGAGTTACAACTTACTTTTTTTATGCTTGATGATGCCTTGGAAATTTCTTTCTTTCTCCTCTTAGCTACCTTAATCTCCAGTGGAGTGTATGGATATAAAATCCTTTTTGAAGGAATGACACCCCTCTTAGATGTCAATTCCTTTACAGAAGCAGTTAATGCATTAATTGTATTAATCACTCCATCATGTTTCGTCATGCAATCTTGACATTTTCATGCAGAACATTTGTTAGAAGGGAAAAAAATTGTATAACCAGTATGATCATAATCATAATAGTTTATTGTTTCAAAAACTATAAGAGGAGCATCATTAGCCCTGACATCAACACCACTACCACTACCACTACCACTATCAACAACAACAAGCCCACCCTCCAAAATTATTTTTCTTGTGATGGTTGTTGCTCCAAACAATTCCTTTTTTATTCTGTCAATGACCTTAGGGTCCAATAAAATTTGCACAAATCGTAAAGTAAGAAAAAATAATATTTTCAACTCTCGATTGATCGGAACAAGAGATGGATGTACAATCTAACATAAATTAGTACATATATTAGAATGATGATTAGATCATTCAAAAAAAATCATTAATTAAAATAAAAACTTAATTAGAATTAGATTTACTGCATCCTTCGGGGGGTTGAATAGATCAATAAATTTTATATTCTTATCAGTTTCGGCCGACAATCAACTCAGGATTCTTGAAAAGAAAACTTCTTTCTGATAGTTCACTTGTTGTCTCAAATAAGGAATCGCTTCAAACGCCCAAGCCTGTAACATAACGCCAATAAATCAAAAGCATTATTGAATAAAAAATGAACCATATCATAATAAAAGAAATATTTACCATGAAATCCCATGGAAAGCCATATAAGTTGATTGTCTTTGGTGTTAACATAGTCAATAAATATTTGACAGTCATTTTAAAGCTTTCATAACCCCAAGGATAGATGTTAAATGCCTCAAGATCCTCAAAGAGCTTTATTAAACAAAGTGGTAATTATTGTTAATGTCTCTCGCCCAAATAATATTATGTACAAACCAAACCAAGAACAATGATTGCTTGTTGTTCTTTGAAAGTCTTTTACCTTTCAACACTTCTATTAATTTTTTGTTTTAAAGATTGAACCAACAATGGACACCAAGTATTCACGATCACTCGACTTGTATTTTCCTTTTTTGAGTGTGCAGGGTACTTTTTTGGGTTAGAATAGGTATAACTTGAGAAGGAAAAGGACGATAACATTTTAGTCCAGTAACTATGGCAAACTTCTTCCAACCAAAACAAATAGACATGCCATAGTAATTTATCCATACCTCATCCATCTTATCGTTGTTTTCATATATAAAACTACACTTGAGAAGATCATACACCATTTTCATTTGGAAACAAGCATTGTTGTCCTTCAGTAAATTAAGATATTGCCCAAAATAGCTATCCCTAAAATAAGCATCCAAAATTTATTCTCGAAGTATTTTTCTAAAGGCGTTAAAAGATTTTCCCAACTTAACCACGAAATCACCCGTTAAATCTGTGGCACCATCACACTGCATTCTCATAAGATAATTATCAATGCTGAAGGTTTTGATCAACTCTTTGGTGGAAGGGCTATTAGCATTTAGATCATCTCTTTTGAAACATTCCTCCTCCCCATGTTCATTATTTTCTGCTTCTGATTGAGATAATTCTTATAAAGCAAGCTCATAGAGTGGTGGATGTAGCCTAGCTGATTCACTTATTCCTTTACTTAGACTTGATTCCGTTTCTTTTCTTTTAGGAGCCATATAATCTAAAAATAACAGTAACATAAATAGATTATAATTGATTAATGCATTGTTAAAAAAGTATAACAGTATATCTAACATGTACATTAATAAAATAATAGTTCCAACAGATCACACATCTGTTACACAAGTAGGTTATCTGTTGCAATATATAACTAACCTATTATAATGGATGAGTAATCTATTGCAACAATAAAAATAGATCACTCATCTGTTGAAATAGATGACTGGTCTGTGCAATAATTCTGGTGCAATATATAAGTTATCTATTGCAACATATAACTAGCCTATTAAAATAATAAAAATAGATCACTCATCTGTTGAAGTAGATGACTGGTCTGTACAACAGATCACACATCTGTTGCAACATATGAGTGATCTATTGAAACTATTATCAAGTGTTAATATTGTTTAGATTTTCTCCAATAGAAGAGTCTTCTATCGCGATAGATGAATGAACAGTTGAAAAAATTAAGTCTTGGACATATCCTGTTGGAATAATTGATTGGATTTTATCCAACAGAAGGTTCATCTATTGCATCAAATGATTAATCTGTTGCATTAGATTTTTAATTCGATGGTTCATCTATTGCATTAAATGGTAAATTTGTTACATCAGATGGTTAATATGTTGCATTAAATTTTTAATTGAATGATTCCTCTGTTGCATCTAATGGTTAATTTGTTGCATCAGATTTTTAATCGAATAGTTCCTTTGTTACATCCGATGATAAATCTATTGCATCAGATGATTAATCTGTTGCATTATATGATTAATATATTGCTTCAGATGGTTGATTTGTTGTATCATATGGTTAATATATTATATTAGATTTTTAATCCGATGGTAAATCTGTTGCATCAGATGGTTAATTTGTTACATCAGATTTTTAAAATCCAATGGTTCCTCTGTTGTATTTGATAGTAAATCTATTACATTAGATGGTTAATTTGTTACATCAGATGGTTAATCTGTTGTATCAGAAGGTTAATCTATTGCAGAAAAAATAGTAGCATAATTTTGTTCAATAGAACAACAACAATATCAATATTTTTACCAATAACAAGAACAAATTAACCCAGCAATAGGCGCAACACCAAAAACACCAACATCGTTGTTTTATTTGTATAAACACAAACAACAAAAATCAAACTTCAAAAAAATGCAACAAACAACAAAAAATCATATTTTTCGAAAAAAAGAAGAGAATAAATACCAGAAATTAGAGTTTTATTCAGACCGTATTTCAAATTAAAGCAATAAATATTAAAATTGTTAACTAATACTAGAAGAGAAGTTGACTCAAGTTCCTTATTTTCTTCAAAACTAAAATGGCCATAATATTTTACGTGTGAAAGAAGAAAAGGGACGATGAAGAATTCGAAGTTGTTGTGGCCGGAGAGTAAGGCTATCACGTCGATCGATGGTTGAAAGTCGAAAAGGAACTTGAATCTCTACTATTTATCGATGGAGGTTGAAGTCGTCGGGGATTGAAAGGAGAAATTTGTAGAACTGTTGGTTGGGAGAAACTATCTCTCGAGAGGGGAAAGAGACGGTTGATTGGAGAGGAGAGGGGTGTGGGTTGAGTGGTATTTTTAAAAATATTAATCAAGTCCATAATTAACTTAATTAAGATTTCTAATTATGTTTGATCCTTTGAGATGATCAATATCACCAATCCTTCATTCAAGACTTAAATGACACCTTTCCTTCAATTTTCTCCTTAGACTACTAGTATTGACATATAAAAATTCTATACAAGTTTATCTTTTAAGTAGTGTATGTTAAGATTTGAATATATATTCAAGTATTATTACATTAAGTAGTATATATTGTATGTATGTGTGTGTGTATTTTTAAAAGTAGTATTGAATGTATATATGTCGTGCGTATATATATTTTCTAAAGTAGTATAATATGTAATGTATATATATTGTATGTATATTGTTTCAACTAGTATTTCAAGTAGTATATAATTATATATTGTATTTAGATTTGTGTGTATGTTTTCTAATGTAGTATATAATATAATGTATATATGTTGTCTGTATATTATTTTAAGTAGTATTTTAAGTAGTATATGTTGAATGTACATATGTGTGTATGTTTTCTAAAGTAGGTATTGAATGTATATATGTGTGTATGTTTTCTAAAGTCGTATGATATGTAATAAATATATATTGTATGTATATTGTTTCAAGTAATATTAAGTAGTATATATTAAATGAATATTGTTTCAAGTAGTATTTCGACCAGCATATATTGTATGTATATTTGTGTGTATGTTTTCTAATGTAGTATAATATATATAATGTATTCTAATGTAGTATAATATATATAACGTATATATGACTATATATTTTCAAGTGGTAGTATATATTAAACGTATATTGTTTCTAGTGGTATTTCAAGTTGTTGGATGTATATTTGTATGTATTTTTTTAATGTACAATAATATATAATGTATGTAAGTTGTATGTATGTTATTTCAAGTACTATTTTAGGTCGTATATGTTGAATGTACATATGTGTTTATATTTTATTATTTTTTTAAAGTAGAATTTGAATGTAATATATGTGTGTGTGTTTACTAAAGTTGTATAATGTATATATGTTGTCTGTATATTGTTTAAAGTATTTGGTAGTATATATGTGTATGTATATATAATATATATTGAATATATAAAATCATGACAATTCAAATTTAGCCTTTTTTTTTCTTTAAGAACCGGTAACTGGCTCATTAATCTAATTGGGATGTGTTGATCCGATCCAAGACCGATTAGATCGGTTAATTTCTTAACTGGGCTGGTGATGGACCGTCAGAAGATTTTCTACTGTTAGGTTCAATACAGAGCGACCCATTAAGCTGGACGACCAAACCAAAGCCCAGTAAAAAGAATTGGGCAGGTGTCGGGTTGGACCGGACGGGCCGATTGACAGTTTTAATTGGGAGACAACTGAATATATCCACTTGGGGAGGGAAGGGTGGGAGCCATAACTATTTAGTATTATAATTCTACTACTTGTATATATGGTGACAAAACTTTCAATTTGTACAATATGATCTTCCATGTTGATTGGAACATGAAGGCTGCTTTGGCCAAATCTTTTCCTCTAGTTGATTTGAAAAGCAAAGCTATATTTTGAGAATTCGCTATAGCGTTATACATCGATTTCCTCATAACGAATTCATGTGTTACTAATACATGCACAACTCCTAACTAGCTATTGAATGACCCCTTAGAGTATTAAGCAAGAAACAATTAAAATCACTCTTTTGATTCCATGTGTTATAGTAATGCAACATTTTATGCCATTCCATATATGTTTAGCGCCAGAAGCCACTTAGATCAATCCATCTATTTTAAAGTAGACAATTTTCTACTTGACTACTAAATCTTCTATCATAATAATTCACACTAGATTTTTTAATCACGTTATCCCTAATTGCAATGTTAGATACTATGTTTTGTTCAGATCCTATCGAATTGTTATCCCCATGACCACAAGGCCTATATTTTCAAAGGCTGACTCACATGGAAAGATTGAGATACACATATATCTGTTAATGTTAAAAAAAAATCATGAATATATATATCCGTTAATGTTTTAAAAAAAAACATGTATATATACCTATATATTCCTGAATAAATGTGATATGGACCTCAAAGCATAGAGGGAGATTCAAGACCATCAAACCGTATAACGAGTTGTGTCAATTTTCTCTTTTAATTTATATTTATATAAATATACATTGTGTTTATATAAGTGTGTCTAACAACATTTTTTTGATGAAACTATGTGGGTTACGTTGTCCCGACTTTGATCAACACACACATTCGACTTTATTGTGTACTCGTCGTCTTCAAATTTTGAATTCACCTCTTTTTATTCTGACCTATTAATTTCTAGCTTTCACGATGAACTCGCATTGCAAGGAAATTTTGAAAGAGATCTTATATTTTACTTTTTGTCGACTCAATTCACTCGTCAGACCATCAAAACCTTTTAATTCACTTCCAAACATTTTTCAATATTCGTATTGATATTCATTTGTACATATCGTCATGCACAATATGCATTTAGGCCTTAAAAGTACATGAATTACTTGGAGATTTACAATTAAAATTTAGACATTATTAATATCTTATTTTTCAAGAGTTTCAACTGAACATTCTCACATTTAAGGATACTATAATTATAATATATATATTTTTCTTAAAAGTTACTTTCAGTTCACCAATCAATCATGAGAAAATATATTTATCACAAAAAATAATTTCGTCGTACCAAATACACCTTTAAATAAATTTATAAAAGGAAAAGCAAAAAGATTATGAAATATCATATTTAACCAAAAAGAAAAACAAGAAGGATAAACCCCAAAAAGAAAGTATTATTAGGAAACCTTACTTGATCTCAAAGTTAGAATTTCTAACTTTTAAATCAAAGTTAGAATTTTTAATTTTTCTCCAAATAAATATGAAAGATATATAATTCATTTCTTTGGTAGTGTGGTGTAGCACTTTCGGGACCAACTAATTTTGAAAGCCTCACTTTGGACGTAAGTGCTCCTTAGCAAACGTGATTTCACGTTGAGGACATGAATCAAGATATTTGATTAAGGATGAAAGAATGGTTTTTGCTCCGCCACAAGCATTATTAGTGTGGTAAAGTTTCTAGGACTTTTCTCTTTTTACGCGTTTTGCTTTCAAACCTTTTTTTCCTGAGTTTTTTATTTCTACGGCATTGGAAAAGGTTCAAATTTATTTTTAATTACGTGAAATGTGTAACACCCCGTATTCAAGTACGTGTATAGGCGTATTTAAGTACGTGTATTGGTCTTATTTATACGGAATTAATTTTTTTTTTATTTATACCGGAATTTGCCCGTCGATGGTTCCATACGAAGGCTATTGAATAAGCTTTCCAACGATATAAATATTTCCAAAAACAGATAGATTTCGGATATAATCGAGCACGTTCGAAACTATAAAACGGTGGCCGGGATATTTGGGAATAGTAAATGTGCAGGAAAATTTCCTGCACACAAACTACTGAGGCCAGCCGAATTTTTAGGTCAACTTCGAACGATCATAACTCCCTTAATATAATGAACTGGGAGAGTTGCGACCTATGAAAAGAAAGATCCTTGAGTCTTCTTTCCAATGCAATTGGTTTCATCCAAATCCAACGTCTGAGTAAGGAGTTATACTTTTTTTACTTCAGCCTATCAAAACAAATTTTTAGGGTCAACTTCAAACGACCATAACTCCTTTTACAGGACGAACTGGATGACCTACTTTATATGAAATGAAATCCCTTTGAATTATCCTTCCAACGATACCAATTTAACCCAAATCCGATATCGGAGCAAAGAATTATGGTCGATATACTTTAGCTTAATAAAACAGTCCACCAAAGGACAGATTTGACATTATTTAAATTTTAAACGCATTTTGGTCATTTCCTATTATATGATGGACGGGAATATGCGTATATATACTATATATGAGTTCAAAAACTCATTTTCATCATCAATCATTGAGAAAGAACAAACCCTAGCCAAATTTGACCTTTAAATTACTTTTGATTCAACCGTAAAAATTTCAAAGTAATCCGATAACTGCGTTTGTCATCTCGAGAGCTTCTAATGGCACCTATTATTTGTGCAAACAGGATTGCATAATCAAGAGGTGAATTCTAAGGTATGAATATTGTTTGCCTTTGTTCTTTTCCATATGTATATGTGTGATAGAGGATTATATGTATTGGATGTTATTGAAAGGTAATGGAAATAGGGTTATGAACTATTTTGCATGGTTTGGTTGTATCGAATTGTAGAAGGTGGATATGGTAATTGAGTTATGGAAGGTGGATATGGTGATATACTATTGAACTGATGATTATTTATGTCTATGGCTCAATTTGGTTTAGTGGATTGGTTGGAGGGATAAATGAATCCAAACTTGATATTGGAGAATGTTGTATGAATATGCATGGCATATGAATGTAATTAGAGTATAAGAGGGTTAAGGTGACACCCTTTATGGTGTAATTAAGGCTTACTACTTAACCACTAGTTTGGTGAATTCAAATAATTGAATTGTGATGTTTGGTTGCTAATACTAGATTGCTATATATGTTCATTGTAGATAAGTAATCCGAAAAGAAGGGAAGTCCATTTGGGACTAGTATTGAAGGTTGACAGTCAGGTATGTAAAGCATACTCTATACCATATCTTTGGCATGAAAGTGAACAATTGTTCTATTCAGAAAGTTTCCAAAGTTATTCAATAACATGTGATCCATAACGGTTTTGTATGATGTCCTACGTTACCAATGAACTTGTTTCCACCCTACAAGATGTCAAGACATTCCAATACTTATTTGTTTTCCAAATCTTACATGTTTATTGCACTAATGAATGTCAGAAGGTATCCGGTTACTCAAACAAGATCCATGTGCTATTAATGACTCCAAAACGTTTCATTGATATACCAATAAGTTCCTACTTCATTGTTATGGCATTGATGACTCCAAAACACTTCATTGATGTGCCAATGAGTTCTTACTTCATTGTTATTATATTGATGGTCTATTTATATGTCTTTTATTGATGTATCATTGTTTCAAAGTATCAAAAATGCGGTGGTGATTGAAATAACAATCTCAAAGATTAATTGAACTAAGTGATAGAAGTTCTCTCTTATCGGGTGGTATCCCAGGGCATAAGCCTATCATGGGTCGATCCCTATTTATGTGTTTATGGGTGGTATCCCAGGGGAATAAGCCTATCATGGGTCGATCCCAGTCGATATGTACTGGAGGCAGCCTAATGGTCACAGTACAGTACAGTAATGATTACAAAGATGATAAGAACGAAGGTAAAGTGATTGAATAAATACAATGTACAGGTTGTCACAAGTTCTAGTAAGTGTGGTCCACTCCTATTATGATTTATTCACTTGTTTTTGATTTCTATTGAGCTCCTATATCATATGTGATTATCTACAGCTTTACATACTCAATACATATTTCGTACTAACGTCCCCCACGAGGGACCTGCATTTCATGCTGCAGGCACAGGTACCTCAGCTCATACACCGCACAAGTAGGAGCTAGGATATCCAGCTGCTTTTGGTGAGCTCCAATTTGCTTCGGGTCTTTTCGTGTCATATCCAATCACTTTTGGTATTGTATAGAAGTTAGTTATATGGCGGGGTGTGTCCCGACCTTAGTTAAACTCTATGTATTGTCTAGAGGCTTTGTAGACCTAATGTACAGTCAAGGTGGTGTTTTGTTAATAGACGTGATGGCTCTAACGACCAAGTATTGTATATACATATATATGTGTGCTCGAACTTATACAGGTGATTATTTCCTTTTATATGCGACATGATGCTATCCGAATTTCGGGTTGTCATAGAGGTATGCATAGGAAGTATAAGGTTATGAGCTGGTTCTCCCGGGCCTCCTCGGTTACGGGTGCCAGTCCACCCCAATAGGATTTGAGGTGTGACAAAATGGTTCAAAGTTGCATCTAGACT
Source organism: Capsicum annuum (assembly GCF_002878395.1). Classification (NCBI taxonomy): domain Eukaryota; kingdom Viridiplantae; phylum Streptophyta; class Magnoliopsida; order Solanales; family Solanaceae; genus Capsicum; species Capsicum annuum. Next base: position 148,807,023 of record NC_061111.1, read on the forward strand.
ATGTGAACTATTTTCTACTATTTATGAGCAAATTTGAATTATTTTGCAAAGTTTGTAAATAATTTTGAATTGTTTCATATAATTCAAGGAAAAGTAGGGCCAAATTTACTCCTCTATTGAAAAATTGACTTAACATATCATTCGTCATATTTTGGGACTAAATTTATCATTGTTGTCATACTTTAGGGAAAAATCAATCCCTGCTATTACGAAACTTTTCAGCTGTGCTTATACTTTAATAGAAAAGTTCAAATCATCGTTAAATATATCATGTTTTACAAAACAAAATACCCTAATTTAATACTCTCGTACCAAAAAGAAAAAAATATGGAGCACAATTTTAGCTTAAAAAAAAAATTATGTTAAGTTTCAGTTGCTATAGAAAAGAAAACTAAAAAACTATCAGTTTTTTAAAATGTCATGTGGTCAAAAGGTCACGAGTTTGAGTAGTGGAAATAGTCTCTGAAATGTAGGGTAAAATTGAATAGTACAATAGATTTTTATGGTCAAACATTTCTTCAAACTCATGTATTATAACGAGAGTTTAATGTATCATGCACTAGAAAATCCTTTTAATTTTAAAAAGAAAAATTAAAGAGTAATTCAAGATTTTTTCGGGAGAATTATGGGGATGGTATGTGCATATTGTGCATTTTTTATGTGCATATTCTGCATATTGTGCATTTTTTGCATTTCATTTTTATGTGCATATTGTGCATTCCTTTTGTGCATTTTGTGACGTGACTTGCCAACCACAGTACAAATTCTATCTTACTTCATATTATTTCTTTTCCCCGGTAATGAAATTTTAATTTACTTATTACTTAATTCCATTTCCTAAACCTGGTAAAATAATAATGTTTCTTTATAACAAAGGTCATGTCTCCGCAATCTCTTGTGCCACGATTAATCCACCAACTACCCTGTTACTTCCCACTCAGTCCAACAAGATTCAGAGACAACCAATATTTGGAGTGTGACAGATGCTTGTGTCATTCACGTCAAATAACCTGAAAACCCCATTTCTTCCTTAATTCGAAGCTGCGGCCGGCGGGAGAGTGTGTTGGGATAGTTTGACATTTAGACACTTTCAAAACTTATTTTGGCATTTAGACACAAGTCTTGAAAAATTAGGTGTTTAAACACATTTATGACATCATTCATTCTTTCATCCAAACCTACCACACAAGTTTTAAACTTTACACTTTAGTCCCCTACCTCATCCATTTAATATTTAATATTTTCCACCATTTTTATATTCCAACCATTTTTTCATATTTCCTATTTTAATTTAGAAAATTGTCCATGAAGCCACTAATAGGAGCTCCCTTTTTCACCAATAATATTTTCGATTCCGGCCGCTTTTCCGAGGAAAAATAGTTCATCACAACTGAAAATCTCCATTCTTCATCATTGTCTCCATTGTTGTTCCATCCTTTTTGAAAAAAAATGCAAAAAAAAATAAAAATTTCACCATTTGTACTAGCTCGAAAAGCTTTCCAAATCCGCTCAACACCTCTTCATTAGATATATTTCAGTAGTTTAGAAGTCCTACACGCTAGGAGGGCAAAGATTATATCGAAAATCAGTCGATTCGCGTCTTTGTACGGACGTATTCATACCATTCATTGACCAGTCATCAACCAGCTATGGACTGATACCTTAATCTATTATCGATTTGTGTGGTCTATTATGACAATAGCTGAGGGAGTTGTCGTGGGTGGTAATTATATAGGTGCGTGGGAGGAGGGTCCCAACTATTGGAAGTGGAAATCATCTAGCAAGGAGAGAGTGCCCATCCCGCTGCGTTGCAATGGATTGTACGACGACATGGTTCGAAGCGTAATTGAGAGTGGAGAATTTGAATGCGAACCAAAGAACATTGTGATTAGCTATGTAATGAATGGGCGGGGTAAAATACATCCCACGTTCATAAATAATGATCGGCATGTGTCGTTATATATGTTGGAT
>NC_061111.1:148811993-148815029 GCF_002878395.1 Capsicum annuum
ACTTTTAAATCAAAGTTAGAATTTTTAATTTTTCTCCAAATAAATATGAAAGATATATAATTCATTTCTTTGGTAGTGTGGTGTAGCACTTTCGGGACCAACTAATTTTGAAAGCCTCACTTTGGACGTAAGTGCTCCTTAGCAAACGTGATTTCACGTTGAGGACATGAATCAAGATATTTGATTAAGGATGAAAGAATGGTTTTTGCTCCGCCACAAGCATTATTAGTGTGGTAAAGTTTCTAGGACTTTTCTCTTTTTACGCGTTTTGCTTTCAAACCTTTTTTTCCTGAGTTTTTTATTTCTACGGCATTGGAAAAGGTTCAAATTTATTTTTAATTACGTGAAATGTGTAACACCCCGTATTCAAGTACGTGTATAGGCGTATTTAAGTACGTGTATTGGTCTTATTTATACGGAATTAATTTTTTTTTTATTTATACCGGAATTTGCCCGTCGATGGTTCCATACGAAGGCTATTGAATAAGCTTTCCAACGATATAAATATTTCCAAAAACAGATAGATTTCGGATATAATCGAGCACGTTCGAAACTATAAAACGGTGGCCGGGATATTTGGGAATAGTAAATGTGCAGGAAAATTTCCTGCACACAAACTACTGAGGCCAGCCGAATTTTTAGGTCATCTTCGAACGATCATAACTCCCTTAATATAATGAACTGGGAGAGTTGTGACCTATGAAAAGAAACATCTTTGAGTCTTCTTTCCAATGCAATTGGTTTCATCCAAATCCAACGTCTGAGTAAGGATTTATACTTTTTTTACTTTAGCCTAGCAAAACAGATTTTTAGGGTCAACTTCAAACGACCATAACTCCTTTTACAGGACGAACTGGATGGCCTACTTTATATGAAATGAAATCCCTTTGAATTATTCTTCCAACGATACCAATTTAACCCAAATCCGATATCGGAGCAAAGAGTTATGGTCGATCTACTTTAGCTTAATAAAACAGTCCACCAAAGGACAGATTTGACATTATTTAAATTTTAAAGGCATTTTGGTCATTTCCTATTATATGATGGACGGGAATATGCGTATATATACTGTATATGAGTTCAAAAACTCATTTTCATCATCAATCATTGAGAAAGAACAAACCCTAGTCAAATTTGACCTTTAAATTACTTTTGATTCAACCGTAGAAATTCCAAAGTAATCCGATAACTGCGTTTGTCATCTCGAGAGCTTCGAACGGCACCTATTATTTGTGCAAACAGGATTGCATAATCAAGAGGTGAATTCTAAGGTATGAATATTGTTTACCTTTGTTCTTTTCCATATGTATATGTGTGATAGAGGATTATATATATTAGATGTTATTGAAAGGTAATGGAAATAGGGTTATGAACTATTTTGCATGGTTTAGTTGTATCGAATTGTAGAAGGTGGATATGGTAATTGAGTTATGGAAGGTGGATATGGTGATATACTATTGAACTGATGATTATTTATGTCTATGGCTCAATTTGGTTTAATGGATTGGTTGGAAGGATAAATGAATCCAAACTTGATATTGGAGGATGTTGTATGAATATGCATGGCATGTGAATGTAATTGGAGTATAAGAGGGTTAAGGTGACACCCTTTATGGTGTAATTAAGGCTTACTACTTAACCACTAGTTTGGTGAATTCAAATAATTGAATTGTGATGTTTGGTTGCTAATACTAGATTGTTATATATGTTCATTGTAGATAAGTAATCCGAAAAGAAGGAAAGTCCATTTGGGACTAGTATTGAAGGTTGATAGTCAGGTATGTAAAGCATACTCTATACCATATCTTTGGCATGAAAGTGAACAATTGTTCTATTCAGAAAGTTTCCAAAGTTAGTCAATAACATGTGATCCATAACGGTTTTGTATGATGTCCTACGAACTTGTTTCCACCCTACAAGATGTCAAGACATTCCAATACTTATTTGTTTTCCAAATCTTACATGTTTATTGCACTAATGAATGTCAGAAGGTATCCGGTTACTCAAACAAGATCCATGTGCTATTAATGACTCCAAAACGTTTCATTGATATACCAATAAGTTCCTACTTCATTGTTATGGCATTGATGACTCCAAAACACTTCATTAATGTGCCAATGAGTTCTTACTTCATTGTTATTATATTGATGGTCTATTTATATGTCTTTTATTGATGTATCATTGTTTCAAAGTATCAAAAATACGGTGGTGACTGAAATAACAATCTCAAAGATTAATTGAACTAAGTGATGGAAGTTCTCTCTTATCGGGTGGTATCCCAGAGGCATAAGCCTATCATGGGTCGATCCCTATTTATGTGTTTATGGGTGGTATCCTAGGGGAATAAGCCTATCATGGGTCTATCCTAGTTGATATGTACTGGAGGCAACCTAATGGTCACAGTACAGTACAGTAATGATTACAAAGATGATAAGAACGAAGGTAAAGTGATTGACCAAATACAATGTACAGGTTGTCACAAGTTCTAGTAAGTGTGGTCCACTCCTATTATGATTTATTCACTTGTTTCTGATTTCTATTGAGCTCCTATATCATATGTGATTATCTACAGCTTTACATACTCAGTACATATTTCGTACTAACGTCCCCCACGAGGGACCTGTATTTCATGCTGCAGGCACAGGTACCTCAGCTCATACACCGCACAAGTAGGAGCTAGGATATCCACTGCTTTTGGTGCGCTCCAGTTTGCTTCGGGGCTTTCCGTGTCATATCCAATCACTTTTGGTATTGTATAGAAGTTAGTTATATGGCGGGGTGTGTCCCGACCTTAGTTAAACTCTGTGTATTGTCTAGGGGCTTTGTAGACCTAATGTACAGTCAAGGTGGTGTTTTGTTAATAGACGTGATGGCTCCAACGGCCAAGTATTGTATATACATATATATGTGTGCTCGAACTTATACAGGTGACTATTTCCTTTTATATGCAACATGATGCTATCCGAATTTCGGGTTGTCATAGAGGTATGCATGGGAAGTATAAGGTTATGAGCTGGTTCTCCCGGGCCTCCTCGG
>NC_061111.1:148815129-148816417 GCF_002878395.1 Capsicum annuum
CAAAACACCACCTTGACTGTACATTAGGTGGTGTTTTGTTAATAGACGTGATGGCTCCAACGGCCAAGTATTGTATATACATATATATGTGTGCTCGAACTTATACAGGTGACTATTTCCTTTTATATGCAACATGATGCTATCCGAATTTCGGGTTGTCATAGAGGTATGCATGGGAAGTATAAGGTTATGAGCTGGTTCTCCCGGGCCTCCTCGGTTACGGGTGTCAGTCTACCCCAATAGGATTTGAGGTGTGACAAAATGGTTCAAAGTTGCATCTAGACTATGTGAACTATTTTCTACTATTTATGAGCAAATTTGAATTATTTTGCATAGTTTGTAAATAATTTTGAATTGTTTCATATAATTCAGGGAAAAGTAGGGCCAAATTTACTCCTCTATTGAAAAATTGACTTAACATATCATTCCTCATATTTTGGGACTAAATTTATCATTGTTGTCATACTTTAAGGAAAAATCAATCCCTGCTATTAAGAAACTTTTCATCTGTGCTTATACTTTAATAGAAAAGTTCAAATCATCGTTAAATATATCATGTTTTACAAAACAAAAATACCCTAATTTAATACTCTCGTACCAAAAAGGAAAAAATATGGAGCACAATTTTAGCTTAAAAAAAAATTATGTTAAGTTCAGTTGCTATAGAAAAGAAAACTAAAAAACTATCAGTTTTTTAAAATGTCACGTGGTTAAAAGGTCACGAGTTCGAGTAGTGGAAATAGTCTCTGAAATGTAGGATAAAATTGAATAGTACAATAGATTTTTATGGTCAAACATTTCTTCAAACTCATGTATTATAACAAGAGCTTAATGTATCATGCACTAGAAAATCCTTTTAATTTTAAAAACAAAAATTAAAAATTCATTTATCATTGAGTCGGGAGAATTATGGAGATGGCATGTGCAAATCGAGTATTTTTCGGGAGAATTATGGGGATGGTATGTGCATATTGTGCATTTTTTATGTGCATATTCTGCATATTGTGCATTTTTTGCATTTTATTTTTATGTGCATATTGTGCATTCCTTTTGTGCATTTTGTGACGTGACTTGCCTACCACAGTACAAATTCTATCTTACTTCATATTATTTCTTTTCCCCGATAATGAAATTTTAATTTACTTATTACTTAATTCCATTTCCTAAAACTGGTAAAATAATAATGTTTCTGTATAACAAAGGTCATGTCTCCGCAATCTCTTGCGCCACGATTAATCCACCAACTACCCTGTTACTTCCCACTCAGTCCAACAAGATTCAGAGACAA
>NC_061111.1:148819417-148830074 GCF_002878395.1 Capsicum annuum
CCACGTTCATAAATAATGATCGGCATGTGTCGTTATATATGTTGGATGTCACTGCCGATGGCTCTAGGACATTATTGAGTATAAATATTGTTCCGAGGTCTTCGACAATTGAGCCACCACAATCGACAATTGACGAACATGATTTATTTGAATATGAGATTTTGGATGCTTATCCAATGGAAGATGATTAAATGCAATTGGAAGATTCAATTTTCTCTGAAGAAGGGGGAGAAGAGTGCGAATTAAGAGCACAAACCAACCCATAAACCAACCACACCTTCTCCGACGAAACTAATTTTCAGGTAAATCAAACATTTAGCAGTAAAAAGAAGCTAAAATTGTTGCTGGACGTAGCAGCTGTGAGAAATTCTTTTAATTATGCTACGTTGAAAAGCTGTAGCAAATTCCTCAAGGTGAAATGTGTTTATCCTAGCTGCGGGTGGATGTTGCGGTCGATGAAGTATGAATGCACGGACAAATTCGTCATCTATAAATACGTTAGGAGCACAGTTGCGACGTTGAATACACCATTTGCTGCCATAGAAAAATCTCATCTAAAGTCATTGTATCGTTGTGTGTGAACATGTATCGCGAAGGAAAGGGTCCGGACACTAGCGAGATTCGGAGGATCATTTTCAAGAACTTGAAAAGTAGACCAAGCTATTGGAAATATTGGCTGGGGGATGTGATTGTCAAGAAAATGGTTCGAGGGACAGCGGAGCATGGGTATCGCTACCTGCCCACTTTTTCGTATATGATCGACGCTCTTAATGTTGACACTACCTATTCCATCATGGTAAACAAGGTCGATTGTAAGTTTATGTACTACTTTTTATCGTTGGTCCCTTACATTAAGGGATTCGCACACATGAGGAAGGTTATTGTAATCGACGACACTCATTTATACGACAAGTACGAGGGGGTGTTGCTAGCCGTGGTTGCATAGGATACGGAGAACTATATTTATCCCATTGTCTTTTGCATCATTGACAAGGAGAACGATGAGTCTTGGACATTCTTCTTTGAGAAGCTGAAGTCTATTATGGTTGATGAAAAAAATTTGTGCTTTATCTTCGATAGGCACAAGAGCATCGCCAACGACATCGCGAAGGCGTACAACCATGCTCATCACAGGTACTATATAAGACACCTAGGTGAAAATCTCTGGGTAAATTACCACTGCGGAGAACACCTCTATCTATTCTACAACGTGGAAAAGGCATATTCTCCCGAGGACTTTAGCGACCATTTTGTGGAATTCAAGAGCTACTGTCCCGAGGCAGCCTTTTTTCTCGAGCATGAGCTTGGTTTTGAGACATGGAGCAAGGCATATTTCCCCGGCAGCAGGTTTAACGTGATAACCACAAATATTACCGAGTCAGTGAATGCTATGTTGCTTGTTGAAAGGGAGTACCTCGTGGCATCCATATTCAATTCGATTGCCAAGAGGTTTGGTGAAATATTTAGGGAGAGGCTTGCCTACGTCCTCAAATATAAGGATAACAAATTTGTACCCGCCGCCGAAAAGATCTTAAGAGACAATATGAGCAAGGGCGACTCCTTCTATGTGAAGAACATAAGTGGGAACGAAAGGCAATACACTATGTTTGGAAGTGGCTATACGGCCAAAGTCGACCTACAGAAAAGGTCGTGTTCTTGCAGAAAGTTTGACCTGATCAAATACTATGCGATCACGTGATGTCTTCTTTGCGATTGAAGCATGGTGAAGATTATGGTTTGAGAGTCTATGATTACTCTTTGCCCCTGTATAAAGTGAAAGACTACCTCCTTGCGTATTCAGAGTCAATTAATGTTGTCTCTTTGGAGTCCGAATAACGCGTGCCACAAGAATTGCTAGACGTGAACATTTTTCCACCTATCGTGGTCACCAATCTCATAAGAAAGAAAAGAAAACGTGTTAAGGGCATGGGCGAGACTTTCAAGTCAAAGAGGAGGAACAAGTGTTCACTGTGCAAGAGATTCCGGCACAAGAGAACCACTTGTAACAACAATAAATCGTAGTTAGTATTGTATGAATTTGTGTTTTTATAAGTCATATCAGTGTATGTCTTTTGACAACCATTCAGTTGTCTGATTAATGCCAAATTTTTTGACTGCACTCCGTGTCTATTATCGACCTTTTAAAGTATTCCATATATTATGTGTCTGGTCTATTACTTTTATTCTTTATTTAACACATGATTTATTATCGATCCCATATAAGGTCTATTAAAAACCCTAAATATTCACAGGGATAATTGAGCAGTTGGGCATTTATTATACATCAAAAAAGCTGTTGCACGTCCAATCACGTGTTTCGTCGATTGGGTATACACTACCTCTCTTCGATTTCCACCATTCATATGTCTACCAACCAATGGGCAAGAAGACCAAAGGGTTCTATTTTCATCTATATAAACACCTGTATAATGCACCCAAAATTTATCTTTATCAACTCAAAATCAGATTAAATCGACAAGATGTCAGGCATTCCTTTGAGACCAAGAAGGAGGATCAACTGTAACTATGGTATTTTCCTCCTCCATAACGACTTCAACCGCCTCTTCTATGGACTGAGGCAGGATCGGGAGCATGTACACCGCGAACTCTGGCGAATTGCTCATTTTTTATGAGTGATTGTGGAGCGACTCAACATGGAGCCGGAGGAGATAATCACCCCCCTACCATCCCCTTATTTTAAGTTTTTATGTCTGTTCGTTTTTGTTTTAATATCACTGCAATGAGAAGCTTTCATGGTTAGGTTTATGTTAAATGAAAGCTTCTTTATTTTGCAGTTTTTGCTTGTGTTTTGTTGTAAATATGGGTCTACCGTTGCAATGAAGAATGAATGAATGAAATATGTTAGTTTTTCCTATATTTGTCTACCTTTAAATTTCTACAATTTTAGACTCGTTTGAATTTTTGTGCAATTTTCTCTGTTAGAACATGAATCAAACAGTTGTGAATTAATGAAAAATTAATTTTTGTTTCCTACATTTGTCTCCACTGTAATTTTTGGAAAATTATTTTTTAATGTCAGAAGATGAATCAAACGGTAGTGAGATGTAAATTTAATTCTTGTTTCTGATTTAATTCTTGTTTCCTGCATTTTTGGCCAATGTAATTTTATATATTTTTTTCTTTTTAGAATTTTTGCATGAAATCAAGGTAGAAGATGAATTGAACAATTGTCAGACGTCAAATTAATTCATATACGCCAATAAAAAAACTAATCTGGTTTATCCGCAATTATGTTAATTTATACAAAATTAAATGAAAAGTGGATGCAGTCTATTCGATACTTATCTCAATGTGTATGCTCAAACAAATACATAATCATTGCATTAAACAATACCACTCCATCGATTGTGTTCGGTAAATTTCATAGACTGTAAGCCTTGTCAATAATATATATTATTGGTTTATTACCTTTAGTAGCATATTTGAAAAATAAAAGAAATAATTAATCAATAAAATAATAAATAATTAGACTTTATGCAATTAAAGGAGCTTGAACAAGTCATGTGATAGTATGAGAGTCCACGTAAATTGGATAAGGTGATCAATGATATGTGAGGATGGGTAGTGGATGAACAAATGAATTCCTCACAACATATTTGTGCTTTGGTAAACATTGCCCTAAGGATGTTGGTTGTTCAACCACAACTATGTTGACAAACCTTGACTAACACATATTTTGAAAAGAATTATTTAATTAATAAAATAATAAGTAATTACATTTTATGCAATCGACTGAGCTTAAACAAGTCATGTGATCGTATGAGAGTCCACATAAATTGAAAGTGGTGAAACAAGATGTGAGGTGATGAGTTGTGGTTGAACAACCAATATCCTTAGGGCAATGTTTACCAAAGCACAAGTATGTTGTGAGGAATTCATTTGTTCATTCACTACCCATCCTTACACATCATTGATCACCTTATCCAATTTATGTGGACTCTCATACTATCACATGACTTGTTCAAGCTCCTTTAATTGAATAAAATTCAATTATCTATTATTTTATTGATTAAAAAATCCTTCTCAAAATATGTGCTAGTTATGGTCTATGAATATGCAGCACAGTCTAGTGCGGTTATTAAGTAATTAGCTCTTAGTATATGCTAGATTGTCTATCTATTGGGTGAGGCATCTATCAAAAACCTGAGAAGGCATCAATTATAAATAAGGTCTATGAAACAAGACCAGCAGTTAAAAAAATAAAAATATCAAATTTTTACAACGGTCATAAAGTACACGTCAAATCAACACCCAACGGTAATATCTCACTTTTTTCTTGTATAAAAGGAAGGCTATTTTTGTGTTAACACTCTCATTTTTTTGCTTCAATATTTTTTAACAACTACAATGTCTCAAACATCCCAAAATCAAATATAAAAGTGTCCTACATATGTCATTGTGGCAATCTAGTTGTTTTTAGGACGTCACACATCTATTAAAATCTAGGTCAAAAATTCTTTAACTGTGTGGTTGGAAAAGATAATGGCGGATGCTATTTTTTTAAGTGGCTTGACGAAGACTCACCGACGAGCAGCCCATCGACATTAAATTTTCGAGGTGCTTCCAAGTTTCATATACTCCAAAGGCTTCGAAAATTCGAAGAAAATAGAGATCTACTCATGACATTGCTAAAAGAAGCCGAAGAGAAAAGGAATTACTTGAAAAGATCGCAAAAAGAAGTCGAAATGGAGAGGGATCAAGTAAAGCAAAGGCTGATTTTAGTCGAGGAAAAAGAGAAAGGCCTAAAAAATTTATTGTATGGTTTGTTATTGTTGTTGGCTTTCTGGAAAGGTGTAATAGGGATATAGGAAACTGAATAAATAGACGTAAGGTTTCTTAAATCAATCCTGGTGTAATCTATAATTAATAGAGAATTATGTCTACGTTTTCTATCATCGACTTCTATAAACCATGATAGTTACGTTAAGTAAATATATGAATTACTCAATCGATAGTATGTTAAGTCTATAAATTATAGACAACAACTTCTATCATGTTTCTAATAAACCACTATAAATTAGGACAACAACTGAACTATTAACGCAATGCAGCCAGCTGTTTAATCTAACGAGATAATGGAATAACTGAATATTATTTCATCAGTAAATGTCATCATTGACATATCAAATACATGTAATTCAATTATCCATAAAAAATAAATCACTAAAAAAACATGTGAAATATATGTAATTCAATTATCCATAAAGAACAAATCACTAAAAAAAATAAATCTTTAAGAAAATTGTTTGTTCCAAATCCACAAAACTACTTGTTTTCTTGATTGAGTTCCGTAATAATACCCATCACATTCACTTCTTTTTCTTCCTGTTTTTTCTCCTCTTCTTCAACTTCTTTCTTCTCATTTTTCCTCTCTTCTTCTTCTTCTTCTGATTGTTTCTTCTCTTCTTCAATGTTTTCAACCTCCCGTTCGACCATTAATTCTTCTTAAACTGCCTTCTCGTTTTTGTCTTTATCTTCTTTTGATGATTTCTTTTCACCATGTTCTTTTGTTTTCACCTCATTTTCTGCTTCAGCTGTCATCTCCTCATCTTTTTCTTTTTTTTTCTTTTTCTTCTTCTTTTTCATCTGCTGCATTCTCCTCTTCCGTTTCTTTTTCTTTCTTTTCTTCTTCACCTTTTTCATCTGCTGCAGTTATATCCACCACTGCGACTGCAAGTTCTTTGAGGTTTACTTGATGCCGACTAAGAGGGGGGCTATCGAGGTGCACTGTATTATTTTGAAATAATTATTAAACATATGCAGTAAAATTAAATTAGAAGAGCGAAAAATAAATTAATTTACCTTCTTGTTGTTGCTTCTTCATATCCTTCTCAATTATCCTCAGCCTCTCACTTCTAACAAAATAAACAATATCCAATAGACTTTTCTCGAGCAAATCAATGCGCTCGCACATGTCATTGTCATTAGAAGCATTTGCTAAAGTTTTGAGTTCACTTGAACCAGCATGATCACAAGCGCGTGGTGGACTTGGAACATAATGGTGGCCACCCAAATCTTCGTCTTCATCCACGACCTCTGCTAATTATGTCAGGACGGTCATGCCTTTTAGCTGCACCTTCAACGCATCGATGAATGTATCCTTAACTTCGTCCGTGTATGGCTTAAAAGTTTTCATGTATCTCTGCTCCATCTCACAGACATAGGGGTAAGGTACGGGTGCACAATCTACAAGAAAATAAAAATAAATTACAATACATTTGCTAATATAATAATATTAGTATCATATCATAATAAGTATAATTTTAGCTTTGTGTTGTTTTCTTTGTACTTAAATGGGTCGTCTTTTATTATATTGTCACACTTTGACGTGTGCCATCGAAGAAGACAGGGAATGGGCAGCGGAGAATCCAACAACTTGCTAGCGTACCTTCCCAGATGAGGAAAAGTCTCATATATCCAAACCTGTAATCAATAGAAGACAAGTATACAGTGTCTATGTATTACTGCATAAATATGTAGGAGTCTATAATAAATCAATAAGCTCGTTAATTATAAGTACAAGAAAAGTCCAGGGACAGATAAATAATGCGTACAATGCATTATTTCTCTTGACAAAGGCTTCTTTCTGCTTGGTCAGATCAGTATTCTTTTTCAGATAGCTCAAGGCAGCTCAAATGACTATTTTCCCCATGGATACCCCCTGAAAGAATTCTAAATCAGTCGCCATCTTGATGTGGTCTGAATTCACCTTCTTTGATGGGTCCTTTGCCAGCAACATCGCGCGCATAAACTAAACCAAAGCACACTTCAACTTTTGTTGATTATTCCGTCTATTACCTTTCATCAGGCTAATAAACTTTGCAACAGTAATGCTCTTGTTCTTCGTCACCTTAACATGAAAGCTTTCTCCATTTTGAAGGACTTTGTTCATTTTTTATTCACCGAAATATGCTGAACAATTCAGCCCCATAATCAAAGCAAATTCCTTTAAGTAGAAACAAGCGGGCTTACCGTTCTCACAAAATCAAATTCCATGCAGTTTTTTTAAAAAAATTTTTTATACGTCACAACATATAATGAACCATCTATCCATTAAACTTAAAATATTTTGAAATATGCCTCAAGTGTTTGAAACATGTTTTCTTAAAATCACAATACAAATTTTGTTCAACAAGAACCCGTCTAAACTCTCGATACACTGTCATTCTTGCTCTCATAGAAATTTTTGTAGGAAAAGAGCTAAGATCATCTATCCAGGTTGTTAGGTCGTACAATTCAATGGAGATACTCTCGCACAAATTGATAAGGATATGGGATCCTCCTCCCCGTCTCTACTATCTCTCCTATCCTCACTGTCCCCGCTATCACTTTCACTTTCTTCTTCGCTTTCCCCCCTCACTTTTACCTTCTCTATCCTCAGCATCCTCACTCTCGTGTGCACTACTTTCATCATATTCCAAAATATCGGCAAGGATTTTTTATTTGTTTTCCGATTTTGATTCATCGAGTACGGATTTTTTTTTCTTGGAAGTTTTCAAAACTTCTTTGAATTTTCACTTCCTACTGGTAGAAGTAGGCCTTTTACCTGCTCTATAAACTCTTCTCACCATTTATGATCTACAGCAAAAAATGAATCTATAGTGGTCAATTTATCGATCACTGATCCATTAATAAAAATGAATAAATGCAGCAAAAACAAATCTGCAGTGGTCGATCTATCGACCACTGATCTATTAAGAAAACTGGAAAAACGCCTCACATCAAACATGCAAATCAAGTTCCAACTTCACCAGATATTGGCAGTGCAATTCACAACAACAAGAACACCATTAAAATGGGTTGAATTTAGTACAAAAGATTCAAAATCAAACGCAATATAACTACAGAAATTGAAAAATTTTCTAATCATTTCCAAAGCAAAACCCAATTAAACATGCGAAATTGACAATGTTAACTAAAAACACTCAAATTTCAACTAATTCAATGAAGAACAGTGCAATTTTTGTCAAAATCGAAGAACCCCAACACAAAGCGTCATCGAAAAAAATTACTAAAATAGATCTCAAATTAATTGGGGAAGAAAATTACACTTACTTGAGCAAGAGAAATTGAAAAATTTCGCCTAAGGAAGCAAAAATCGACCAAATTTTATCGTTCGAAAAAATAGGAACATAAATCGGGAGAAGGAAGGTTTTGAGGAGAGAGAAGTGTGTAGTTGAAAATATTAAATGATTTTAATAAATGTTTTGAAAATGAAAAAAAATATAAAAAAGGGGACTATGTTGTTGTTTTAAAAAAGTTATATTTTTTTCCAAGTTTTAAAAATGTTAAAGAACCCATGACCCCACAACCCTGACCCACTTTTTACCTTTTTCAAGACCTAACCCTAAAAAATAAATAAAAAACAAATGGTGTCTATTACTCAAAATAAGTTTTTAAAGTGGTCATCGACTTGTCCTTCATGGAGAAATGTGTAACCTATATTCATTGCTCATTCCTGCTTCTATCTCGTAGTGGTCATTGACTTGTCCTCCGTGAAGAAAACAACTTGCAAGACGCGAGTTGGAGTTTCATTTTTTAACAACACAAGAGCAAAAGCAACATTAGGCTTAGATAGGCTTTGTGAATTAGTAACTGATAATAAACTAAGCACGAAGAGGCAAAGGAGATGATTTAGTGAGGAAGGCATATTTTTTTTTGTTTTTGAAGAAGAAACTTTGATCGCTTTGTGGTTTATGCTAATCTAAGGCCATAGGCCCCAATTTATAATCATTCCTTTGTGTGTGAATATAGTGATTGCTCTTTCTTTTACATCAATATATCATTCCTTTAAAGGAGTTTTATTACGTGTGGTTTGTGCTTTTCTTTAACATCTACCATCATTTATTGTTTTTCTTCAACTATCATTCCTTTAATTTATAGTAAAATTTGTTTACGTGTGTTTTTTTTTGTTTTATATCTACCATCATTTATTGTTTTACGTCAGCGACTATCATTTATTTAATTTATAGTAAAATTTATTTATGTGTAGTTTTTGTTTTTGTTTTACATCTACCATCATTTATTGTTTTACGTCAACTATAATTCATTTAATTTATAATACTTTGTTTATATGTGATTTTTGTTTTACATCAATATACTTTGTTTAATTTTGGACTATTGGCTAGAAAAGCCTTTGATTTAGGTCCCAGGGCTTTCAAACTCATTTTAAACTATTGGGTAGACTGAATAAAAAAAATCTAGTCTAATTGATCAGTTCTTTTATTTTATTAAAGTGAGGGGAATGGTTATAGAAGATTCATGCAATTGTACTGACGGAGCTAGAAATTTCACTACGGATATATGCAGACCTTATATTACAGTGTATATATACAACAACAACAACAACAACAACAAATCCAGCATATTCCCACATCGTGGGGTCTGGAGAGGGTATAGTGTACGCAGTCCATACCACTACCTCTAAAGAAGTAGAGAGGTTGTATGTTTCCGATAGACCCCCAGCAAGAAAATACCTTATCCATCCCATTTTAATTATTGCTTTTATCTTTTTTCATGGTTGCTAAGAAAAATAATAAATACAAGGTATTAAGTTACCCTATTTATTAATTTTCTTTTTAAATACGATAGATGATGAATCTCCTTAGTAATGGTTATTGACACCTAATTTTTGTGTCATGATACACATTCTATCTTCACTTCATATTATTTCTTTTCTCTTGTTATGAAATTGTAATTTACGTATTACTTAATTTCATTTTCTAATCCTGGTAAAATAATAATGTTTCTTTATAACAAAGATGTCTCCGCAAGCTCTTGTGCCACGATTAATCCACCAACTACCCTGCTACTTCCCACTCATTCCAACAAGGCTCAGAGAAAATCAACATTTGAAGTGTGACAGATGCTTGTGTCATTCACGTCAAATAACCTAAAAACCCCATGTTTCTTCCCTAATTCGAAGCTGCAGGAGACTGTGTTGGGACTTTATGCCAAAAAGACTCTTTATCCAAATTATTTTGTCAAATACCCACAAGTTTTAAATCCTTTGTCAAATACCCACTTAATTCCACCTCACCACCAACTTTTCCAACTTAACAATTTCAGCCCCAACCTTTATAATAATTCACTTTAACCCAATACTTCCAACTTAATAAATTCACCCACAAGTTTCTAATAGTACACTTCAACCCACTCCATCACCCACCACTATATATATAAAAATAATATCTAGGTTTCCAAAAATATTTAAAAAAATAATTCCAAAAGCTAAATATAGAAAGTGGTTATTTTTCCCACCAAAAAGCTCCGATTCCGACCACTTTTCCAGTGTTATTTTCCGGCGATCAGTTGTAAATTAGTCCACAAACATTATAAGCTTGTCCATTGCATCCATTGTTACCCTATTTGTTTCCTATCTTCTCAAACACACTTTCCACCATTGTTAAAAAGCTTTAAATCATTCACATTACTCAAAACCACTTTAGAAAGTGCATTACAGCAGCTCAGGCGACTCCAAGTTCATTTCTTTATTCCATAAACCCAACAATCATTGATTACAAGCAATATTTGCAATTTCAAGTATTTGTATGGAAATCAGCGCAGTCATCGACCCGTCCTTGCTAGTTATCGACCGTGCATACAACACGACATAGACCATAAGCATAATCTACCA
>NC_061111.1:148830174-148833442 GCF_002878395.1 Capsicum annuum
CATAAACCCAACAATCATTGATTACAAGCAATATTTGCAATTTCAAGTATTTGTATGGAAATCTGCGTAGTCATTGACTCATCCTTGCCAGTCATCGACCATGCATACAACACGACATAGACCATAAGCATAATCTACCATCGACCGAAGCTTAATTCTAGGATGTTTATTGCAGAATTTATTCTAGTTTCTGGTGATTTCAAGGGAGAATAAGTGGAGACTTCAAAATATTGAAAATGAAAATCATTTACCAAGGTAACAATTCACATTCCTGGTCGCCGCAACAGTTAGTACGATGAATTTATTGCAAGCGTAATGTAGAGAGGGGATCTAGATTGTGCGCCAAGCGACATGGTGATTAGTTATGTAATGCATTCGAGGGAAAAGGTGAATCCTACGATCATAAATAGCGATGTATGTATGCTGACGTACATAATGGATGCTGATGCAGATGGTTTTAGGCCAATTTTGAGGATAAATATGGTTGAGAGGTCCTTTGAAGGACCACTGAATTCATCAGCACCCCCACCGCGGTGCCCGACAGTCGACGATGATTTGAATGATTATGAGAACGATGTCGATGATACAATTAATATGGAAAATTATTCTATGCATATGGAAGATTTTTCATCGGACTCGCAAGATGATGAAGAAGACCATGAAATGAAATCACAAGCAGGACACTCCTTCACCGATGGAACCAATTTCTGTTATAGTCAAACATTCGCCGATAAAAAAAAGCTGAAAATACAACAGCGGTGAGGTAGTCTTTTGATTATTATATGGAGAAGAGCTGCACAAAATTGATGAAAGCGCAATGCTTATCTCATGGTTGTAGCTGGCTATTGCAGGAAAAAAAGTACGACACCTCGAACAGATTTTGCATATACAAGTATGTTGGGATGCACACGTGTGGCGTTGAAAATGCCACCCGCAGGCACAAAAAAGTCTCAGCCGAATTGATTGCTTCAATATGCGTAAATTATTTTCGGGATGGTAAGGGTACAAGCATAAGAGAAATTCAAAGAATTGTATTTAAGGAGTTGTGTTGTAACGTAAGCTACTGGATGTGTTGGAGAGGAAGTGTAATTGGGAAGAACATCATTCGCGGGACACCGAAGCACGAATATGCTTGCTTGCCAGCTTTTTCCCACATGGTGGAGTTATTGAATCCCGGGTCTTTTTACTCTATCATGGTAAACTGGATGGATGGATCGTTCATTTACTACTTATTAGCATTCGGAGCTTGCATACGAGGATATGCCCACATAATAAAGGTAATTGCCGTCGATGGCAAACATTTGCATGGCAAGTACCGGGGCGTTCTGCTGAGCGCCGTTGCACAGGACACCAAAAATCATATATTTTCGATTGCCTTTTATGTCATCGATAAAGAGAACAATGCTTCTTGGACCTTCTACTTCTAGAAGCTGAAGTCTATCATAGAAGATGAACCAGATCTATGCGTCATCTCCAACAGGCACATTAGCATTGCCAATGCCTTCTCCCATGCATACAGTCGTGCACATCACAGACTTTGCATGAGGCACCTCGTTGAAAATCTTCGCATAAATCAACACTGCGGAGAACACTTTATCTATTCTACACTGCGGTAAAGGCTTATTCCTTTGTTGAGTTTAGCGATAATTTTATGGACTTGAAGAGTAAATGCCCCGAGGCATCTCATGTCTTTGAAAATGTGCTTGGTTTTGAAAAATGGAGTAGAGCACACTTTTTGGGTAATAGGTACGATGTGATGACCACAAACATCGCCGAGTCTCTCAACTCGATTTTGATAGATGACCGGGAGTACCCCGTGTTGTACATATTCAATTCAATTTCTAAAAAATTTGGTGAAAAGTTTAGGGAGCGGCATGCATTTGTCGGTGGTAAAGAGAACATATTTGTGCCTTTTGCGGAAAGGATCCTAAGGGATAATAAGAGTGCGAACGATTTCTTGTATGTGGGTAATCCAAACGGGGTTCTTGACGAGTATACGGTGTTTGGCAATGGCGTTACTGCCAAGGTCAATCTCTTAGGAGTTGTTCTTTTCGAAAATTTAACTTGGTGAAAATATTGTGCGAACACACGATGGAAGCTTTGCGAGCAAAGTACGACGATGGCGAAGATTATGGTAACTTCATCTACAACTACTCTTTGCCAATTTATAAAGCTAAAAGTCACCTCCTCGCATACTCGGTAGCAATTAACGTGGTCCCTCCGAAGGCTGAATGGACTGTGCCACAGGAATTGGTAGACACCAAAATTTCTCCACCCCCGTACGATCCCAAACTCGGAAGGAAGAAAGTCAAACGCACTAAGGGCGTTAGTGAGATATTCAAGTCCAAAAGTAGGAGTAGATGTTCAATATGGAAGAAATCCAGCCACAAAAGAACCATGTATAGAATGGGCATCAAATCATAAATAGGCTTTTTTTTAGCTTCAGTGGTAAAGCTATTGTTTTGGGGGATGAATGTGCATTTCTATAGATTTTAACGTTCAGTTATTATCGACCTAATGCTTTGTCTACGATAGACTATCCATAGTCTACGGTATATATAATATATGGTCTATAAAATATTATGTATTGATTATATTATTGCTGATTTAACACGTTATGTTGGTTATTTTCCCGGATTATCTCTCCAATCGATGCAATGAATCATTATTTCCCTTGTTTCCCGTTCTCATTTATTAAAAAGTTGCACAAAACGTCTCTTCACAAGGAAAAACAGCTGGTATATGCATACAAAACGTTTTCTCTTGTCAGACACGTCGACCTACCATTGGGTGGATATATGAACGGACGTAATCTATAGGTCTATAAGTACAGGCCCTCTTTCTACGCAACCCTTAAGTTTTCCCTAAATCAAAAATATCAGAAATCGTCTCTTCTTTTTCTTTTTCTTCTTCTTCACTCAAATCAAAAAAATGCCTCCAAGAAGGATACCCTTGCGCCCCATCAGACGTGTTCTTCTGAGGCACTACGACCTCCTTCTCCTAAGGAATGATTTGGATCGGCTTTTCTACCAGCTGGGTCAAGACCGTATCTACTTGGAGTGGGAGCTCCATCGAATTACTCGTTTCTTGAGGGTAATTCTGGAAAGGCTCAGAATGGAAGGCCCTGACTACATCACCCCCCACCATCCCCATAATTTAGTTTAAATGTTTTATTTTAGTATATGTTTTTAAGTTTTTTTATTTGTTCATTACTGAAGAAGATTTCTTTGTAGGATCTTGTTAGAAGAAAGCTTCTTCCATTTTTTCC
>NC_061111.1:148836442-148848741 GCF_002878395.1 Capsicum annuum
TTAAATATTTTTTTAGAGGGAGTAGGGGTTTGAGTTTTAGGGTAAGGGATAGGGTATGAAAAAATTAAAATATTTTTTTGAATGGGGGTTGGTAGGGGTGGGCATCAGGGCAGGGGACTGAAGGTGGGGTAAGAATTTTTTTTAAAAAATTTTAAAAATATTTTTTTTTATTGGGGGGAGGGGAGGGATTAGTAGGGATGGGGGTCGGATGGAAGGGGTAAGAAACTAGTTTGAATTTAAAAAAGAAAAATATTTTTTTGGAGGAGGGGGAGGGGGTTTTGATTTTGAGTAGGGGGATAAGATAAGAAAAAAATTAAAATCTTTTTTTTTGAATGGGGGTGGTGGGGTGGGGTGGAGATAGGAATTGAGGGGCGGAGTAGGGTTAAAAATTTTGAGAGTTGTATGAACATTTCAACTTTAACAGTGAGGTTGAAAGAAAGTTTTGAAAAATATTTTCCTTACTTTTTGAAAGGAAGTTATTTTGCTTAAATTTAAGAAAAATAAGTTTATTTGGAAAACATTTTCTAGAAGCTTAAGTCAACCAAAACATTAAAAAATTAAAAAACATTTTCCAAAAAATAATTTCCTTCGGACCAAACATACTCCAAAGTCTTCATTTAATTTCAGCCTGTTGCGGTAAATTACGTGTCTTATATATTTTTCAGGTTAATTACTAATATCCCTTATATAGTCAACTGACTTTACGTAATGAGTATTATTAGTGTAAAGAATTTTCACTATCACATATCTTTTTAATATTTTAAATCTCACATTTTATGGGGACTCTTCTACAAATATCTTTTGAATAATTTAATATATAGTTCACTCTAACGTCATGGTGTATAAATCTAAAGTCCTCCTTAATTTACCTGTAATAATTTTAAGTGAAATGATAATATTCTTTTTATATGATCGATATGCCGTAAAATGCATTATTTATATCAAATCAATAAATGCATTACATCGTGTTTACACATAGATTTTTGAAGCTTAAGCATGATTAATTAACATAAATTTTTACCTTATTAACTTAACTTTAGTAAATTTACATGATTTATAGAAAATATTGGAATAAATTTTTTATCAGCACTGCACAAAATTTAAATTGTTAAAAAAGGAAAAATATTCTACTATCTATGATGTTAGCTTTGTTAAATGTTTCGCATTTTTTTGGAGATAGTACGAATTATGAGAGAAGGGCTTGTTTGGTTAAATAATGCATTAAAAGAAAACAAATTAATTAACTTTCCTAATCTAACAATGTTTCATATTGGTGGATATGCATTTTGTTTTAACACAAAATAAGCACCATTTAATTCGTTGCGTTTGGGTATGGGTTGATAAGAAATCTTAAGCTTCGCAGTTTTGATAACATTTGCAAATAATTACTCCTTCCATTTCATATCTTTTAGTTCCTATACCAAAATATAGTTTTTAATTTACTTGTTTATTTAGAAAATACAAAGAATTCCTTATTACGTTTCTTTTCATACTATCTTTAATATTAAATAACTATAATGATCATTTATGTTATTTTTTTTTAGTGCGTTTTTGGTGTTTCGAGCCTTCCAATAGTGGCTACATGCCATTTGTGACTTGCCGGATATGTCGGTTTGATTATCGGACAGTCTATTTGAATTTTAGGCTCAATTTTTCATTTTGGAGCTTTCACTGTTAAGGAATTGGTCTCAGACCAAAAATTTCATTAAACAAACTCGGATGAGAATTTCAACAGTGCCATCAACTCCAGAACATTGATTATACGCTTGGGGGACCATTGATTTAGGTCCTGAGGCTTTTGGATTCATTTTGGGCTATTTGGTAGATTTAATGAAAATTGGAAGTATAAATTTGGGGCCCATATTTAATTGAAATGATCTCGAATGAAAGTTTTGATGGTCTCTTTGAGTCCAAAATACCAAATTTGGTATGGTAACATAGTTTATTTTTGAGCACGCGATTCTGAATGAATTTCAAGCACCCAATCATAGTACATTTGGACTTAGCAAGTTCAACGGCTTAAGCCTGGCCACTTAAGAAGTGGTCGCTTAAGCGAACTGGTGATCACTTTAGCGTCCAACCTTGGACCTTACCTAGTCGCTTATGCGGAGTCTCATCCTTAAGCAGAGGTTGCTTAAGCGGCATTCGACCGCTTAAGCAAAGGCTGATTTTTGGTGGAAGATTACTTAAGTGATCATTTGACCACTTGAGTGGTGATCGCTTAAACAATCATTTGATCGCTTAAGCGGTAACCGCTAGTGTTACATCACCTTCTTCACCCGAATTCTCCCTCATTTCTTTTGGATTTTCCCCCTCATTTTGAGAGCTTAGAACATGGAAAAGTGTGTGAAAGTATCCATTGAAGCTAAGGTAAACTAGAATGACACTCCTTCGTCATTTTTTATTATTTTTTTTGTCGAATTTCATCCCTTTTCATTGTAAATTCCTAGAATTTAGGCCTTAAATTCTCAAAAACTTATAGGTTAATTTGAGCCTCGATTTTTAGTTCAATTGTTCTCAATTTTTGAGCACACATTCATTGTCCTTCGTGGAACCTCATGACGGATTCAATTTTGAATTTTGTTTGCTTGCTTCGCGGACCATTCTTGACTCAAATTTCAATCCGAACTTTTATATAGCAATATGGATATCGTCTTACTCTTATTGATGTGTAAATCGTTATTTTGTTAGTGTGGTAACATTTCGACTCAATAACGGCATTACGCTGTGTTTGCACATAAACTTTTAGAGTTTAGCCATGGTTAACTAACATACACTTTTACCTTATTAAATAACTTAATTATAGTAAACTTTTACATGATTTAGAATAAATATTGGGATAAAATATTTATTGTTAATGTACAGAACTTATATTGTTGAAAAAAAATATATATTCTACTATCTATGGATGTTGGCTTTATTAAATGTTGCCCTTTATTTGAGCTAGTACGAATTGTGAGAGAAGGGGTATACGTTTTCTTGGTCGGTTTAAATAAAGCATTAAAATTTAATAGGAAATAAATTAATTAACCTTCCTAATTTCACAATGTTTCACATTGGTGGATATGCATTTTGTTTTAATGCAAAATAAGAACCATTTAATTCGTTGCGTTTAGGTTAATTAAAAATCTTACACTTCTTATTTTTGTTTATGGTGGACCCAACCCTCCGTATCTTGAGAAAATTGAAGGAAAGGTGTCTTTTAAGTCTTGAATGAAGGATTGGTGACATTGACCAACAGATAGGGTCAAACATCATTAGGAAACTTGATTAAGTTAATTGTGGACTTGATTAATATTTTCAAAACTTTCTAATCTTTTCAAAAATACAAATCAACCCAACCCATACCCCTCTTCAATCCTAATCAACCACTCTCTCTCTCCAACTTCTCCCAACCAATAGTTCTGCAAAATTTCTCCCTTCAACCTCTGGCGACAAATAGTCGGGGGAGTTCCTTTTCGACTTTCAACCATCAATCGACGTGAATACTTCTCCGGCGCCAACAACTTCGAGTTCTTCATCCTTCCATTTCTTTTTTCACTAGTAAAAAATTATGAAGAAACAGAGGAACTTGAGCCAACTACTATTCTGGTATTGAAATGTGGACTGAATAAAACCCTAATTTTTGGCATTTCTACATTTCTTCTTCTCATTGTCGTACTGTGATTCAAATTTGTTGGTGATTTTTAGTCATAGTTGATGTTCTTAGTGTGTATGTGTGTGTGTTATATGTTGGTGTTGCTGGGTTGATTTGTTGTTTGTCTTGGTAGAAATGGTATTGCAACAGTTGAAACATCTGATGTAATAGATGAAACATATGATGCAACAGATAAAAATCTGATGCAACAGATTAAAAATTTGATGCAACTATGAAAATCCGATGCAACAGGTGAACAATCTAATAGATCATTCATTTGTTGCGATAGACGACTCTTCTTTTTGGAAGAAATCTAAACAATATTGATCCAACAGATAACTGATTAGTGATCTATTTTTATTCTTTTTAACGGTTTACTCTTCATTTTACAACAGATTAGGACTGTTTTTATTCCTTCCAATGATTTACTCATACAGGTCGGTTATCTGTTGCAACAGATAACATACCTGGTGCAACAGATTAGTGATCCATTTTTATTCTTTCCAACGGTTTACTCATTCGTTGCAACAGGTCAGTTATATGTTGCAACAGATAAAATACCTGGTACAACAGATTAGTGATCTGTTTTTATTGTTTCTAATAGATTACTCATTCGTTGCGATGAGTCAGTTATGTGTTGCATCAGATAAAATACCAGGTGCAACAGATAGTGCTGTTTTTATGGTTCCCACATATTACTCATCCATTGCAACAGGTCAGTTATATGTTGCAACAGATAATATACCTGGTGCAACAGATTAGTTGTCTGGTGGAACTGTTATATTACTGTTATGCACTAATCAATTATAATCTATGTTATGTTCCTGTTAATTTAAGATAACATGGCTCCCAAAATGAAAGAAATCGAATCAAGTCCAAGTAAAGGAACAAGTGCAGTAGCTCAGCTACATCCACCACTCTATGAGCTTGCTTTACAAGCAATATCTCAATCAGGAGCAGAAGATAATAAACACGGGAAGGAGGAATCTTTCAAAAGAGATGTTCCAAATGCTAATAGCCCTTCCGTTGTAAAGTTGGTCAAAACTTTTAGCATTGATCGTTACCCTGTGAGAATGCAGTGCGATGGTACCATGATTTAACGGGTGATCTTGTGGTTAAGTCAGTCATGGGAAAATCTTTTGATGCCTTCAGAAAAATACTTCGAGAACAAAAATTAGATTCTTATTTCAGGAAAAGTTGCTTTGGGAAATATCTTGATTTGCCGGAGGACAACAATGCTCATTTTCAGATGAAAATAGCATATGATCTTCTCAAACGCAGGTTTATGTATGAAAACAAAGATAAGATGGATGAGGTGTGGATAAATTACTGTGGCATGCCTGTTTGTTTTGGTTGGGAGGAGTTTGCCATAGTTACCGGACTAAAATGTTAACCTCATTCTCCTTCTCAAGTTATACCTACTCTAACCCAAAAAAAAGAATCCCGCACACTCAAAAAAGGAAAAGGCAAGTCGAGTGATCGTGATGACCTGGTGTCCATTGTTGGTCCAAGATTCAAAAATAAAAATCTGATTGAAGCGTTGAAAGGTAAAGGACTTTCAAAGAAGCACAAACAATCATTGTGCTTGGTTTAGTTTGTACATAATGTTCTTTAGGCGAGAGACGTTAACAATAACATAAGCCTCGGTTTAATAAATCTCTCAGAGGATCTTGAGGCATTTAACAGCTATTCTTGGGGTTATGAAAGATTCAAAATGACTGTCGAATATTTTTGACTCCATTAAAGCCAAAAACAGTTAACTTATATGGTTTTTCATAGGCCTTCATGGTAAATATTTCTTTTATCATGATATGATTCATCATTTTTTTATTCAATAATGCTTTTGATTTATTAGAGTTATGTTATAGGCTTGGGAATTTAAGGCCATTCCTTATTTGAGACAACAAGTGAACTACCAGAAAGAAGTTTCCTGTCCAAGAATTCTGAGATGGTTGTCGGCCAAAACTTATAAAAATGCAAAATTTCTTGATCTTTTAAATCCCCCCAAGGAAGCAGTATGTCCAATTCTAATCAAGTTTTTGTTTTAATTAATGATTAAATGATTTCTTCATCATTCTTAATATATGTACCAATTTATTTTAGATTGTCCATCTGTGGCTTGTTCCGACCAATCGAGAGTTGAAGATGCCATTTTTTCTTACTTTATGGTCTGTGCAAACTTTATCAGACCCTAAGGTCGTTGATGGAATAAAAATAGAATTATTTGGAGCAACAACCATCATAAGAAAAATAATTTTGAAGGGTGGAGCTAATGATGCTCCTCTTACAGTTTTTGAAACAACAAGCCATTATGATTATGATCATAATGGTTGTACAGATTTTTCTCCAGATTTTTCCACATCTAGCGAATGTTCTTCATGCAAATGTCAAGACTGCAAGACAAAATACGATGGAGTGATTAATGTTATTAATGCACTAACTGCTTCTGTAAAAAAAATAACATCTAAGAGGGGTGTCATTCCATCAAAGAGATTTTCATATCCAGACACTCCACTAGAGATCAAGGTAGCTAAGAGGAGAAGGAAAGACACTTCCAAGGCATCATCAATCATCAAAAAAAGTAATATTGCAATGCCTCTGTCTTTTTCTTGCATCGATGTTCAGTGTGCAAGGGCCACAGAAGAGCAGCATGAGCTGAAGAAGGTTAATGTACATCATCCATTCCAAAAAACAAACAAGCACATATCTGTTTCAACAGATGATACATCTGCTAAAAATTATCAAACAGATGTATACATCTGTTGCAACTGTTGTCTAACCTATTGCATCAGATTCGTTATTTGTTTCAACAGATGAGTCTTCTATTGTAACAGATGGGTCATCTGTTTAAAATTAATGTACTTCTCTAATTTACCTGTTTGAATTTGTCCCAACAGATAATCTATCTGATGCAACATAAGAATCATCTGTTGCAACAGATGAAAAATCTATTGTATATCTCTACTTAGTATTGACAATTCTGGCTTTCTAGGTGAAAGTCACAACTACTACCGAAGAGTATAATATGAAAGTTGATAATCCATCAACTGCTTCCAAAGATGAAGAAAAAGTGAAGCCTGTCAGTTTGGGAAAACGGAAAAATTACCCATTTGAAGGGTTCAACATCTCGGACGAGGCTCCAAAAAAACTAATACAGTTGATCAATGACTATTTAGAATGGATTGCCGATGGGCTGTTAAAGCATCATGTCGACAGGTACAGAAATCAATTTTATGGATATTGGTTTATACAATTCTTGTTGTAAGAACTTGACATTAACACATATAAATCATCATGTAGAAAACAAAATGATGAGCGCTATAAAGTAAATGAATCGAGTCTTGGTTTTGATATGTTTGACTTTGTTATCATACTTCTTGAAATAAAGAATTGATTCTATTTGATATCACAGCCCCAAACTTGCTGAAATGATGAGGTTTAAAGGCCATGCATATTATTATTAATTAATACTTTATTTAATTGCATCTGCATATTGATTTTTTTATCACGTAATCCAAAATGTTTGATAATATGTACAACACATCAATGTCATTTTTAACTACCTCCGAAAGAAGGTCAAGTTGCAAACACAAGAACAATACGGATACACAATAGGCAATTGTTTGTACAAAGTTTACATCAACAATGCCTACGATAGGTATTGTCAATAGCAGCCGAAATTTTTCCAAAATAAGGAATTGTTAATAAACATCATCAAAGGTTTTAGCATTCCGGTTGGCTTACCTTGGCGTTTGGTCGACGAAGTGTACATCTCAATCAATTGTGGTGATGAATTCTATTGGGTGTTGGCTGTCATCGTTCTAAAAGAGAGGCGCATCCGAGTTTATGACTCGATGTCGCGAAGGAGACATTTTGGGCCGTCGTCTGAGATACAAAAGCTGGCCAAAATATTGCCTACTTACCTTGATATAAGTGGCTTTTTGGATCAAAAAGTTCGTACTGATTGGTCGACGATTGAAGCATATCGGGATGAAATAGATAATCCATTTGATGTACAATATGTTGATGGAATTGCTCAACAAACCATTGGTAGCCTGTAAGTTTAAGTATCATGATTTAGTTTCATTTCACAAATTTCACAATGCTTGCATGAACTATAAGATATGGATTATCTATTTTTTATAACGCAGGGATTGCGGTCCTTTTGTTGCCGCCTATGCTGAGTATTTGAGCGATGAATTACAAGTACCAAATAATGGACTTGATGCCGGATTACTCCGCAAAAGATATGTTGCTCTTTTATGGAAATATGGAGAAGCGAAAGCTCAGAAGCCGTACGCAACCAACGTTAAAGATCCACGACGACCAAAGCCGAATTCCATAGCACTGGATGAAGAACAACTTGTCCATATTGATTAGATCTTTATATCTCGAGTCCGTCAATGTAATAATCTATCCTCCTTGGTTTAACTTGTTGATTTATTTGTAGAGTAGATCGTTTGTCCTTATAATAATTTTTTTTACATTTCATTTATTTGTTGAGTTATTTTATTTCATGTAATTTCTGAAGGCTTCGATTTATTTTATTCTGTCTATGAATATAATTAATTTTGAGTTTTGAACATGTTAATTGAAATGGAGTACTAGATTTAAATATCGCAACAGATAATACATCTTCTGCAATAGATGACATATCTTACCAGACAAATTTAGATATATGTTGCAACATGAGATGCAAAACATAGGTCATCTACTGGAAATTATATAACAGGTCTTCCTATTTTTTTTATTTGCTCCAACAGATTACCGATCAGTTGCAACAGATAAGTTATATATTGCAACAGATCGTAAATCTGTTGTGACAGACAGACGGGGAACATCTACATAATGCAATAGATGACCAACCTATTCTAATAGATAATCAATCTGTCATAATAGGTACTATATCTGTTACGATAGATATAAAATTTGTTGCATTATAAAAATTTAAATTTTCCAGACATAAAAATTATTGCCTCTATATGTATAGTGAATTGACTTGAAATGAAAATTTGTTATCGTGTTCGTCTCTGTCTTTGTACATGTTCATTTTTTATACATAGGCTCCAACCATTTAGTTAGTACCCCATATGCCCAGAACCATTGCATCTTTCCCACAACTGTGTCACACACACCGGCCATTTGTGTGCCGATCAGCAAACACTCCATGTATGCAAGCGAGTACGGCCCCCACGCTGCACCGATTGTATTTTTTAGAAGCTGGATGTTCTTATTTCGACCTTCAAAAACCCATGATTCCTTCGCTAAGACTTCAGCCGGCAAATGATCCATCAGCTTACTCTGCGTCAACAACTTGGGCAACAACTTCACGAATGGCTGCATATGGGTTAAAAATATCTTCTTTCTGAACACAAGTAAGTTGCAGTCATAAACCTTAATCTTTCCCTCGTATAGTAGCATCTCAACAGTGAGAAAATGGGTGACATCCACGTTTATTACTGCAAGGATTTTCTTTGCCTTGGTCCAGCTCTTGCCGTGTGGATATGATTTCTTCCCTCTAACATATTTAATCACTTCTTCATCCCATTGGAACGTAGAAACTAACTGATCAAATCCCAAGCCACTGGAATCAGCTAGATTATGAAGATCAGCATACCTGTCTTTGAAATTATTGTAGAAGTTGAGGTCCATTATCCTATCAGCAGCATCATAAGCATCTGAGTACGCTAATTGCCTGCCCCTTATGAGGAAGAGAATTTCATCAACATACTGTGGTATAAAAAGATAATTTTTAAATAGGTTAGTAATTGTAAAGAATAAAAACACAAGGGAAAGAATTCGATGCAGAGGGTTCTCTGAATCAGTTCACAGAGTACCCATCCAACGTAACTTATGCAACAGATGTGTATTATGTTGCAATAGAATACCAAGTTGTTGCAATAGATTACACATTTGCTTCGTAAATTCTTCTTCACAGAGTAGATTGAAAAAGTAGGTTAGCAAAAGTAAACTTACCTTGTCCTCATACCACACACATATATTTGTCATATTCGAGAAGTCTTTGGCGGCAAATGAATTTATGGTGTATTCTTTTTGAACCTTCATCTTGATGAATTCTTCTAATTCCTTCTTCTTCTCCTTGCCAAGTGCCGCAAATATGTCCACCTTCTTCGGCGTCCCCTGAGCTTCAACAACTATTTGAGTGGGGAATGTTGCATTTTTTGCTGATTTCAGAATGGAGAGAATTTGTCTAATTTTTATTCTCTTCCTCCTAACCTCCACTGTAGGAGTGCATGGCTCCCTCACCTCATTGGATGGTATGATACCCCTCTTGGATTTCAACTCCTCGAAAGCTTTAGCAATAGCCTCTATCTTTTTAAGGATTTTATTCTCTCTTTCCTTGCACACTTTGCATTTGCAATGAGAACATGAGGGTGAGGAGGGGTGAGAAGGACCACTATAAGGGTGGAAGAGACCAGTGTAGGGGTGAGAGGGAGGACCTGTGCAAGGGGTATTTATAAATATATTTATTTTTTACTGAGCACCAACATGCTCATAATCACGACTGGCAGCAAAAGCAGAAGCATAATGGCTGCCACCATCGCAAACAACTCCACCAGCAACACCCCCAGAAGAAGCACCCGGATCTGTTGCAATTTGAGTTAGGTCGCGAAGAGCTTCAACATTAGACTGACCTTGACTTACTTCTCTTCTTATGGATGTTGCTCCATCCAATTCCTTCTTTATTAACTCCCCCGTTGGGTCTTCTTTTGTATCAACAAAACCCAAAATAAGAAAAGAAGTCATCCTCAGCTCATCAATAGTAGGCACGATCCAAGGATGCACAACTTATAAAAAATGATAGGAGGAATTTAAATCATATAATAATAATTTACAGTAAGTTAGGTTACATAGGGCCCGGGTTATGTTAACACAGCCAACTTATGCAATAGACAATCTAGCTACTGCAACAGTTGATCTGTATGTTGAAATAGATTGATAATATATTGCATCAGAATACCCATCTGTTGCATAATTTACAGTAGATGGGTAAACTATTGAGTAGGGTTTAGAGAACAAAGTGACATATGGTTAATCTATTGTGAAATATGGATCGTCTGTTGCAATAGATTACCCATTGCACCAGTTGTAGTTGACGGGTAATCTCTTGCAACAGATGGAACATCTGTTTAAATATCTTTCTTTGAGGCAAATTATTTTAGTTGAAAGAAGACGTACTACATCATCCGGAGGGTTAAAGAGATCAGCCTCGTTAATATTTTTTTGCTGCTCTCTACTGCAGAACCACCTAAGGGTCCTTGGATGAGAAACCTTATCCGGGTAATTTGTGAAATGCTTTCGAAGGGGAGGAATGGCTTCACATTCCCAAGCCTAAAAATTGTAAACAAGAAGCAAGCAAAAAAAAAAGTCAAAAGTATATTCAATATAAATTAATGAATGAGTAAAAATAGTGATCAATTTTACAATGAAAGCCCAAGGAAAGCCGTATAATGCGGTTGTCTTTGGCTTTAGCTCTTTCCGTAAATATTTGACAGTCAATTAGTAGTTGTCATAGCCCCAGGGATAATCGTTGAATCTCCCAAAATCATCAGCAAGTGCCAACAAATCACGTTCTATGACTTTCTTGATATCTCTTGCCAATAAAACCAAATGGACAAACCAAACTAAGCACAATTTCTCCCTATAGTGCTTTGGTATGTCTTTATTCTTAAGATCTGCTATCAAATCCTTTACTTTGTAGCTAGGTCCAACAATTCCCAACAACCCATATTTTTTTACATTGTGTTTGTTGGACCCTTTGTGGGGTATTTTCTTGATGGCAGGTTTTTCTGGACGATCGCATCTCAAGCCTGTCACAATGGTAAACTCTTTCAATCCAAAACAAACTGGCATGCCACAGTAGTTGATCCAGACTTTATCTATCTTATTTGCTCCCTCCTTCGGGCCTCCATCATCCCCCACATACATGATCCTGTGCCTGAGAAGGCCATATACCATGATTATTGGGAAACGGAGAGGACGAGGCCCAGACAGCTCAAGAAAGTGTGCAAAGCAACTCTTCTTAAAAAGTCCATCTATGTTTTCCTTCTTCATAATATTCCTAAGTTCGTTAAAAGGTTTCCCCAACTGACATTTAAGTACAAGATCACCAAATACTAATTAGGGTTATTCATCGGCATCACAACTCGAAACTTATCAATACTAATGGTTTTGATAGAATTATGCTGGAATTTTGATATTATTTCACGCCCTATTGGTGAGGAGGAGTTATCACTTTCCTCAACTTTATTTTGCACTGACTGAGATTGTTCTGGAAGTTCCTCCGAATCTATCTGTACTCTAGCCTTTCTTGTTTGGTGATCGGAAGTTGATCCACTTTCTTCACTTTCTATTTCTTTTCTTTTGGGAGACATCTTTTAACTACAAACAAAATAAAAACAAAAAATACATTGCATTTGATGTCTGCATAATTTTTTTAAAAAAGGTGAGACAAATTTCAATAAATTATTCTTACCACATAACAAAAAAAAAATACTCCAACGGACAACCCATCAGTTGGAACAGATGGGGAACCCCGAATCTGTTTGAAGACCTATTTAATATCTCCCCACAGATATTCCACTTATTGCAACAGGTGGAGAAATTTCAATAAATTATTCTCTACCACATTACAAGAAAA
>NC_061111.1:148848841-148850247 GCF_002878395.1 Capsicum annuum
AATTTCAATAAATTATTCTTACCACATAACAAAAAAAAAAATACTCCAACGGACAACCCATCAGTTGGAACAGATGGGGAACCCCGAATCTGTTTGAAGACCTATTTAATATCTCCCCACAGATATTCCACTTATTGCAACAGGTGGAGAAATTTCAATAAATTATTCTCTACCACATTACAAGAAAATACTCCAACGGATAACCCATCAGTTGGAATAGATGGCGAATCTGTTTGAAGATCTATTAATATCTCCCCATATATCTTCCATCTGTTGCAACAGATGGACCACCACCACCACAACCAATGCCACAGCCAATGCCACCAAGACCACCACCAATGCCACCAATACCAATACCAACACCAAGACCACCGACACCACCACTAAAAAACATAAATACGACCACCACCACCAACAACCACCACCAACACCACAAATACCATCCAACAATACCATGACAGTCAACAAAACACTGAGAGAAAAACTAGGTTTTCTCGGGTGGTTCCTATTTTTTTAGCATCAAAACTTAAAATTGTTAACCCATTCTCGAAGATAATACAACAAAAATTCTTCTGTTTTATCATTAACTAAAAAGCCCTATTTTTTAGAATAAAGAACAAATGTAGAACTCTTCTCGAACTCTGTTACATGTGAAGATAGAAAAAACAATGGATACAAGCGGGAATAAAGTTAATAAAACAACTATGTGTAGTCGTAAATGGGAAGAAAATTGACCTGTTTTGAAGGGTTGAGCAATATGTTGAGTAGTTATTGTTTGTATTATTTGTATTTTTTGTATTTTTTGTATTGTTAAGAGGGAGAGGACACCCCGAGAGAGAGAGAGAGAGAGAGAGAGAGAGAGAGAGAGAAGAGCGAGAACTTAAGATTTGAAATGAAAAGTTTTTCGCGCAAATGGATGATTTGTATAGGTTGATTTGTAATTTTGGAAAAGAATGACAAGTTTTGAAATTGCTAATTTGGTCCGAATTGATCTTAATTAATTTTAAAATTTTTAAAAGATATAGTTTTTAAAGTATTGAGTTGATGAGAACTCATTTCTACTCAGAGTGATCGATCTAACTCGGGTTGGGATGAACGTAATACCAGCGCCATGCAATTGCAAAGACTCGATTGGATTTGTAGTTGACCCTGCAAGCTCATTCATTCATCCCTGGTTCCACCTAAATCAACTTAGGTACTATCACTATCCTAACATTGAGTTGATGAGAACTTATTTCAACTCAGAGTGATCGATCGACGACTCAGATCGGGATGAACGCAATACCAAAGCCATGCAATTGCAAAGACTCAATTAGATTTATAGTTGACCCTGTGAGTTATTCATTCATCCCTAGTTCCACCTAAATCAACTTAGGTACTATCACTATCCTAACATTGAGTTCTCA
>NC_061111.1:148853247-148859117 GCF_002878395.1 Capsicum annuum
AGCTCACTCATTCATCCCTAGTTCCACCTAAATCAACTTAGGTACTATCACTATCCTAGCATTAAGTTAATGAGAACTCATTTCAATTCAGAGTAATCAATCAATGACTCGGATCGGGATGAATGTAATACCAATGCCATGCAATTGCAAAGACTCGATTGGATTTGTAGTTAACCTTGGGAGCTCACTCATTCATCCCTAGTTTCACCTAAATTAACTTAGGTACTATCACAATCCTAACATTGAGTTGATGAGAACTCATTTCAACTTAGAGTGATTGATTGATGACTCAGGTCGGTATAAACGCAATACCAACGCCATGCAATTGCATAGACTCGATTGAATTTTTATTTGACCCTGCAAGCTCATTCATTCATCCCTAGTTCCACCTAAATCAATTGCTATAAAATCTGTTGCAACAAACGACTAAGCTATTGAAAATTTTCAAACAGGTACATATATATTATAATAGATAACGTATCTGATTTAATTATCAAATACATATTTGTATCTATTATGATAGATGACTGAACTGTTGGAAATTTTCAAAAAAATATTTATATCTGTTGTAACAGATGACATATCTAATTTTATTAATTATCAAATGAACAATTTCATCTGTTGTCACAGATGACTGAGATTTTGGGATTTTAAAACAAATATTTATATCTATTGTAACAGATGACATATCTAATTTTATTAATTATCAAATGAACATTTTCATCTGTTGTCATAGATGACTGAGATTTTGGGATTTTTAAACAAATATTTATATCTATTGTAACAGATGACTGAGCTATTCGGATTTCTAAATAGATATTTATATATGTTGCTACAGATGACATATCTGTTTGAAAATCTTTTTATCTCTTCTAGTTTTAAAGCAAGAAGCTTCTGGTCCGAGTAGATAATATCAAGTAGTAGTACTTACTACTAAAGGCGGTAAAAAATATTTCTGGGAGATCTCAAAAGTGAGTTCATTGAGCAGTCTTGTCTTGTCTTTTCAATGTCAGTAGTCTTAGTCTTCCTCGTTCCCCTCAAATTATTAATGAATATTAATTAATGAATATTGAAAACCGCCACGTCTACGTACATAATACATCTGTAGAAATTACCTCATCTCTTCCTTCAGCTGCAGTTTATTTTATTCAACTCTTATCTTTTTCTCTCTCCTCTTTAGGGTCACAACCTTTTTTCTCTCTTTTCTCTTCTCTTCTCATAAAGATCTTTTCAGATATAAACCCATCCATATCTTTTCTCGACTTGAATTTCTGTTTTGATCCCCTTTTTGATATTAAGGTATGGTTCGTTATTGCTCTTTCATTCTCGTCTTCTTCTTTGCATATTATTTACATCTATTTTTTTTTATTTAATTACTATTTACCCATATCATATTTATTGAATTTTTTTAAAGAACTTGTAAGTGTTGAATAAATAATTCGAGAATTTTTATTACAATATGAGAAAAAAGTCATATGTTGGGAGAAGTTTAAAAGCCTTATTGGCAGTATCATTTTTTTGTATGTATTTTGTTTGTTTCATTATTATTGATACATTTATTGATGCTGTTGGTGGGGTTGGCGTTGTTGGAACTTGTGGTATTGTTGATGGTTCTGGCACAAAAAATGTTGCTTCTTTGTTGTTGATGATGTTGTTGGAACAAATGTTGTTGTTTTTTAATTGATTTTTATACTGTTGTTGATGTTACAATAGATGGAGAAACTGTTGAAACAAATAAAACCACCAGAAAGGCTGGTTTGATGTATTCCATTAGACTCCACATCTGTTGCAATAGACTCCACATCTGTTGCAACAGACTCCATATCTGTTGCAACAGACTCCACATCTGATGCAACAGATGGACAATGTTCTTTTTGTGACATCAACTTTTTTCCTCTTCTTTGTAGATATAAGGAACTGACAGCTGATCAACTTTTGACGGACTATCTCAAGAGGCTGCAGTAAAGATAAGATCAGAGAAATAACCTGCTTGTAGATGGAAACATTTCATATGTAGGAGGTATGTATTACTGATAATGTTATCATGGAAACACACATAAAGTGCACTGATTTTATGAATGAAGTTTTTACTGATTAGTCATAGATCGTTCAAATAAGATGACGTTTTACTGATTAGTCATAGATCATTCAAATAAGATGTCTGCAATTTTATAGTTAAGTTTGGTAGGTCCAAACTGATAAGGCTGAGGGATCATGAATATGGTTCTGATAGCCAGTTAAGATTTAATGTCGGTTGTTTCTCATGTTTATTTGTCAAGCATTGTGAAGGGATCTAATTTTTGTGTCATTGTAAAGAGATTAAATAGTGATTGGACTAACTTTTAGGGTGCATTGGACCCTTAGAGGGACTTCAAAGCTTAGCACTGTATCTAATAAGAACAGAAAACTAATATATTTATTGCCCTGACCAAAATTTATATGGCTAGGTTGCTTGCTCAGGGTGATGATTTTACGGCAGAATATGCAGCAGGAGAATGCTTTCGAAGGAAAATGGGTGGTTGATGGAAGACTATATCATCTGAGAGCTAATTGAAAAAGAGACAGAGGGTAGAAAGTAACTTCTAACAAATTTGGCCGGTGGAATTATTTTAACAGATGCGAGATTTGAATCAAGTGCAAATATAAAAGTGTATCCGGTAATGTAATTTCATCTGTTGTGTCTCTGAAAGAAAAACAATGCAGATGGACACTTTTCTAGGAAGCTGCGTGGTCGGGATTATCACCTATATAGAAAATAGGAGAAGACCAACAAAGAAGCCTCACGGGCATCGAGGGTAGAAATGATGTACAACAAGTCTAGAAAAATTATGCCAACAGCAACTGCAGTTAAAATAAGGAATCTAAGTGAAGGCAGCAAATTTCTGAATTTTAAATTTTATTCCATGTCTTCTTGTTTGTGTTTCTGATCAGGTCCACTGTCGTTGTCCTGATTGGAACCACAAACGAGATTGAAAGGAAAATAGAGTATCATTGCTTTCTTAGCAATATGGTTATAATTGATTGTGTTTTATTTACTTGACATACTTTCAACATTCCTTGCAGAAGATCAGATACTTGCTGTAGTATGTGAATCCCGATCATTTTCAAGCTTGCCTCCAGCTTGTCGATTCTGTATTTAAGTTGGTCGTTGCCCTCTTCGAAGTTGGTAAAGCATTCCTCGTCTCTTGTGAGCTAGATCAGGAACACTACATTCAAAGTTGTGGCTTTCTAGAAGCCCTTCAGAACAATTTCTTCAGAAGCCTTAAAGGATACATGAAGGGTCTCTGTGTTTGTTTTAGGTCAAAATGTGTTGATGCACGTTGAAGATGTATTCCCAAAAGTTGAACAACACACTTTTATCTAGCGTTGTTCCATGCATCTTGCTCAACCAATTTGATAAATTAGTAAGCATAGAGTTACGTAGAGTGTGATCTAAACCGGCTCTACCAAGCCTATCAAACGTTACGTAACTCTAAGCTCATTACTCTATCAAAAGACTATGACCGAGTTAGTGCACAAATCGAATGAGCTAAATTTCTTAGTGTTTCTGCTGATTGCTTTTCTCCAATATAGACGATAAAATATCTGCTATGTAAAAGTCTACACAATCGCCATACATGTTCCCAGGAAATCATGTTTGGCGATGGTGTAGACTTTTGCATAAAAGATATCTTGTCATCTATATTGGAGAAGAGTGATTAGCAGAAAGGCTAACAGATTGGGCTTTTTTTCTATGTGCACTAACTTGGGCATATTGTTTTGATAGGGTAATGAGCTTAGAGTTATGTAACGTTTGATAGGCTTGGTAGAGCCGGTTTAAATCATATGCTACGTAACTCCATGCTTAGTAATTTATCGAATTGGTTGACCAAGATGCATGGAGCAACGCTCGATAAAAGTATGTTGTTCAACTGTTGGGACCATATCCTCAACGTGCATCAACACATTTTGACCTAAAACAAACACAACGACCCTCCATATCCTTTAAAGATTCTGAAGAGAAAGTGTTTTGAAGGGCTTCTAGAATGCCACAACTTTGAAGGTAGTGTTCCGAACGATCTTACAAGAGACGAGGAACTCCTTACCAACTTCGAAGACGGTAACTACCAGTTTGAATACAAAATCAACAAGCTGGAGGCAAGCTTGAAAATTATCGGGATTCACATACTACAACAAGCATCTGATCTTCTCCAAGGAATGTTGAAAGCATGTCAAGGAAAGAAAACACAATCAATTATAACCATATTGCTAAGGAAGTAATGATACTCAATTTGCATTTCAATCTCGTTTCTGATTCCGATCAGGTCAACGGCAGTGGACCTGATCGAAAATGATACGGGAATGATCTACAAAGTGCTAAAATAGTCCACAACACAAGGAGAAACCGAGAGAAAGATAGATACAAGTCACAGTAACAACGCAAATACACGAGATAAAGAAGACAAGATACAAACATACAAAGTGAAATAAGATAGGGATAGGCAAGATGACATAAGATCTTACGAAGCAATGAGAACCAACACATGTATTGAATGAAGAGACCCTCAAAGTCGCAATAATCAAACACTAATCTTCTTATGGTGACCTCTAAGGGAATCAACTCACCTCAAGAACCACCGTTTCTAAGCAAATGTCAATATTGGCTTTTCCAATATGTAAACTATAATAGCTTTTCCAACGCCTAACTAATACTATACTAAGGTGTTCTACTCTCAAAGAGAGGACTTTCAATGTTTTAATATTTCATCATTCAAAAGCTAGTAAGAAAAAACCAAAAAGAGACTATATATAGCGTAGCTTATTACATGGCAAAATGATCAAGACACCCTTAATGACCAAGGGGTGGCCTTGGTGTGTTGGAAAACACTATGAATTGTTCAAAATTCCCTTAAGTCTAAGTGAACGAAATTTCCTTAATAAAGGGAGCCAAAACCGTGAACCAACAAAGTGTGGTCCACCCCAAGAGTCCTCAAGTCTTCAAGGGTCCAAGCAATCTTCCATACTCGGGTTTGTCCAATGGCATGCTCATAACGACCCCTCCAAGCATAATCCCACTCCCTTCATACGACTAAAGCTTGATTCTTCATGTAGTGAATTTGAAGGATATCATCGAAAGTTAAGGTGGCCATTTCACTTGTATCATCCCCCCCTTCTTAAAAAGGATTCGACCTCGAATCCGTACCTTGCAAAATAGAGAAAGTACAAATAAACACAACATTCTCATGGTATAAGTGTTAGGATTAGCACAATAATAAACATCTTCACCTCAAGGCGGCACATATTTAGAGTATAACCAAGGATCCTTTGAAGGGAATATTAAAAAATCAATGAAAGATGTACAAAGGATTTGGTTATGGAATTCATCAAGTGCTATGCTTTGCTTGTAATGTAGACCAAGAAACAAGTTGGATGCACCAACATTACCATTTCTACATTTGGCACTGGGGTCAAATGGGAAGAGTGGCCATAGATACGGGTCTAGACAATACTTTCCTTTCTCGTGGTCTCCACCCAATCTAAATGACTCTCTCTCTACAATAGCATACATATAATCTAAATCAAGTAGAGAATAGATAGAGGTATCACTAAAATCGACTTCTACTAGGGTGCCCTCATGCGTGTACTCACTACTAGTTTCCCAACCATCACCATGAGTACTCTCAATAATAAATCACATAAAGTAGAAGAAGGAGTAGCTTCCAAGACCACACATTCCTTGCCCTTAAGAGAACTCTCATATTCCAAGAAGAGATTTCCATCTTTAGGAGGAAGGTTGTCACACCATAGTGGGTTAGTATATAGACTATAGCCTCCAAGGCAAGCTATACCATCATCTTCACCACTAGGCTCCGCAGGAGTGTTTATATCAT
>NC_061111.1:148862117-148870209 GCF_002878395.1 Capsicum annuum
AGCGAATACAGAATTGAGACTGTGGTAGGTATAATCTAGCTGACATTGCCCCAATCTGTGCTAATGGGGGTCCAACCTGTAATATCAGTTGGAAGGGTGTCAGTATCGTGCCATGGGTACTAACACATGGCTATGTGGATTCACTCAACTATTGTCCCGAAGGACTAGGGAGTCAGTCCTAAACTGGCGGGTGACATCTTAGAAAATGTTAGTCCTAATTGGATGGTGACATCTCATAATCCTATGCTGGTTATGTAGTTCTAGAACTTAGGGACTACTTCTAAGGACCAAGTCCTAACTGACGGATGAGCCCCCATCCCTACGTTCTTCGG
The DNA here is from genome assembly GCF_002878395.1 of Capsicum annuum. Lineage (NCBI taxonomy): Eukaryota > Viridiplantae > Streptophyta > Magnoliopsida > Solanales > Solanaceae > Capsicum > Capsicum annuum. The sequence continues at coordinate 148,862,450 of NC_061111.1, forward strand.
TGCTAAATCATACTTCTAACTAAACTGACACTGATTACTATATTAAAGTAAGTTTAACTGAGCAAACAACTAATCATGAACAGAAATAACCCTCAGCACTGAATGGAAATAATAGTAAGGACATATCAAAGCTTTGAACCCGTAATAGGGAATCATTGTTCAAAACCCAATCATTTAGACATTTCATCAAACACATAAAATTTGTAATCTTAAGTATGGGAATGGGTAAAGCATGCAAAAATAACAATGTTATAATACAAACCATAAATTAGGTATTCAACATAAAAATTTCATCATCCAAACATGTAAGGGCTTATTCCATCATAAATCACTTGTAAACATAATTTATAATCACCTGCGTAAGAGATTCATAGAGATAATTCATCATACATGTATAATTCATAATTTAGGACATAAATATGGATTATTGAACTTCATGGATAAAAAGGGCCCATGGATGAACATCACACATACCTTAACGACTGATTTCTGAAAGGATTCTTGGATTGGAAACTTGAATTCTCTGATTTCTTGTAAAAAGACTTGAATCTTGTTCAAGTGATTAGGGACGGTTTAGGGGTGTGAAATGACTACAACACCCTTGATTTAAGTCAAAACAGAGCATTTTTGGCACTGGACAATGACCTAGACGACACCTAGCAAATTGCCCAAGCCAAGGTAGGCGATGCCTTGCCAATCACATAGGCTTGGGCCGGGCGACACATGGCTAATCACCTAGCCCTTGGCTGGGCGACGCCTAGCCAATCCCACACCCATTTCAGTAGCCTTAGGCGATTGTTAGGCAGTACACACCCTTTTGCATGGATATAACTTTTTTCCCGGGTATCAAATTAAGGCAAAATTGGTATCATTGAAAAGATAATTCGATTATATACAATTTGTGGGTCTTAACCTACCAAATTTCACATATTCATAAAGTTATAATCATTCAAAGTTGACCCTTATGGAATTGAACACCAAAATTTGGCCGAATTAAAGGTTCTTAGCTCACTTTGCTCAAAGTGACTCTTATGAACACCTTTCCCACCTCAAAATATTTCTTCATACTAGGTTAATGATCATGAAACATGGATTCAAGTATGAATCATGGGACTAGAGTTTACATACGTAGGAACGAAGGTTCGATTTCTAGTTTAGAAATATACGGGGTGTTATAACTTTTATTTCTTATCGTTGGGTTTGCATGCCCGAAAGCTGAACTCATGTAACTCTATTTAGATGCTCCATGGTCTTAGTGTGGGATTTGGTGATATGAGAACAATTACGAACCACAAAAACCAGTCAAGAACACAAGACAAAACTGGAAACAAGCTAACAAATAAATGAGGCAGCAACACAAGAAACCCGAGAACATGAACACAAGAAACAAAATACAACACAAACATAATAAATAAAGGATAGTAACTTGACATAGAATTATGTAATAACCTAAGAACCAAGACGTGTATCAAACGTCAAGACCCCTAAAACCCGTATAATCAAAACCAAGCTTTTACGTAGACATAAGAGGGACGTCAACCTCCTCAAGCACCAACATTTCTAAGCCAAAGTTTCAACACAAATGAGTACTACACTTGTATTGCCTAGTTACGATTTTGGTCTACTCTCACAAGAGTGGAAAATAATACACTATTTTCTTTCAAATATCCATATTCAATAACACTAATGAACTAAACCTAAAATGAGTCTATTTATAAGCTATTACAAAGTGAAGGGACCAAACTATCCTTAATGATAACGTGGAACCTATGGAGTGTAAAGAAGAGGCATAAAATGACCAATACACCCTTAAGGCGATGGGCAACTTTGGAGTGTAAAGAAAGGATGGTCATGGAATGTTTCAAGCTCCTTTTCACTCTTCAATATATGCCATCCATTGTATCATTTTGGCCTTCACAATTATTCTTCATCACTTGGACTCTCGGGTGTCTTATGAAGGCAAATTCCAAAGCAACCTTCCACACACGAAATTGATCTATTGTGGACTCAAAGTGGCTCTCCCATGCATGTCCCCGTGCCCTCAATATGACCACAACCGAATTGTTCATGTGTCGACCTTTTATAATGTAATCAATAGTTATAATGGTCATTTGGATCGTATTATCCTCCCCTTCTTGAAAAGGATTTGACCTCGAATCCATACCTTGAAAAGTCAAAGAAAGGAAAAACAAGCACAACATTCTCATGGCACGAGGGTTAGGTTTAGTGTAATAAATAACATCATCATGCCAAGGTGGTACACACTTGAAATATAACCACGAATCCCTTGTTTTTAACATGAAAAGCTTAGTAAATATGATACAAAGGAAGTCACTACGACAATTACCATGAGATAATTAAACTATCAAGGTCATAACAACATCATCAATTTCCAAAAGTAAGAATACCTTCATCACAAGATCCATAAGACACAAGTTTTCTTTATTTCTATAGTAGTCCACACCAAGAATGGTGTCTCAACTAAAGTTAAAGTCTATGAAAAACATATAGAAATGTTACTCAAACTAGTGGGTAAACCAACAAATATCCTACCTCCACATAAGGCCGATCTAAAACTATCATGGTCGTATCATAAGCAGCGAGGTAGTATAGAAAGGAATAAAATGTAAAGGTATCATCCAAGGGTCTTACCATCTATGAGAATGCCATTTGGCTCAAAAGATTTAGCACGTGAGGTACACAAGGATAAAATCAGAGCATTTAAGCACATACAAATTCTTTTTTTAGGCAATTCACACCATAATACAATGTAGATTCAACAAGATTATGAATATCATAGTATACATAAAGGTAATAGAGAAAAGTACTAAGAACACGATCCTTATCAAATATGTATTCACAAGTAGGAATATACAAAGAGAGAATGAGACACGGTAAGTACATAGGGCCTCTCCCTTTTATCCCACTTCCTGAGAAAAGGTATTCCACCAAGAAAGCCATGCCATTAGGGAGAATAGGGAAACTACTAGGCAACAAACCAATTCAAGACAAGTAGTTTTCCCAAGAACTTAGTTTCCCTCTACTAATGATGTTAAGCATGCTCCCAATAGTCCCACAAGATACTTAACTTTGTCTAACCCTATGAAGGTGACAAGAAGCCTTTAACATCCTTGGACTCTTCCACAAACGAGAATTCAAATTGACACCCACAAGTTGTGGTCCACACAACTTAATCTCAAATGTGTCAAATATAGATGCAAGTACATGAATAATATACCAAAGTGGCAATGGCACAATTTCCCTCGGGGCCTCAATCAAGTCACAAAGAAGGGAATCTTAAGGATGGAATTCATCTAAAGTGTTATCAAGAATGAACTCTTTCCTTGACCTACAAGTAGATATATCTTGGTCAAGAGTGAAAACACTTAAGGGTGAACTCTCTTGGTTCCTTTTATTACTCCCCTTCTTTAGTGAACACTTAACTTTATTGGAAACCCCCCCCCCCCCATGCACAATTTGGGTCTATCAGGTGTGTTGTAAACCCACAAGTAAGACTTTCCATCATAAAAAAGGATACCAACACTCACAATCAAGCCGTGCTTGTCGTCTTGAGTATCAAGTTGTGTATGAAGAAATTTCCACACACCAATAGGGCACCAGGATCAAATGGGAGAAGTAGCTAAGGAAATGGACCGAGGCTATTCCTTCTTTACCCTAGAGTGTCATCCCTAAGATTAGGCATACCCTCTTAATTACCATGACCAAAAATAAGGTAGAGAATGGAGTCATACAAGTCAACTTCATCTATGGTGTCCTTATGCATGTACTCACTAGTTTCAAGTTCATAGTATGCTTAACATAGGAATCACACAAAGAAGAAGTAGATGGAATTTCTAAACAAATATCACCTTATCTTTTAAAAAAGTAATCATCACATGAATACAAATCACCATGAGCAGCAAAGGAATCACAAATAAAAACATTTCTACAAGAAAAATCACAATTCGGATTTCCTAAACATTCAAGAAAATCAAGGTCATCTTCACCCAATTGTTCATTTTTACGATTTCTATTAGCAAAAATAAGGTTTTAATTACACAATATGCTCAACGAATTGTCTCTAATCTCATGATCAACTCTATCAGCATCATCACTAACTTAAGATTTATCAAGAACAACATACACATACTCAAGTAGTGGATCGTATTCATGAGTAAGTTGATCATTATACACACCTTCACTAGTTGTTGGTAATCACATACCAACATAGACTCACCTTGGTTTTCACAAGGGTCAACTATTGTGTGAATACTCGTATCACTCAGCAATAGGGCCTTATTTGAGTTATAAGTTCTAGCACTACATGGACACAAATCATTCTTATGAGAAGAATCAATTTTGTCATCGATAGGATTAACTAGTGCTTGCGTACTTACAACAAGAGTTTGGTCTTCATCCAACCTACCAATACCAAGAGTATTACAAAGGGAAGATTCATTCTATTCTCATCTAGGCAAACAAAAAACTAAATCTACTTGGCTATCCTAGCCACATCACAACATTATAAGCTTGTAGGAGTGTAGGAGATAGCCTTTTTACCTTGTAACTCACATGAGTTACGGTCTTCACCTTGGTGCGTGTCATGGCAGCCCACTTGCTCTTTGGGAAGATCACATCACAAGGAATTTTTTGATTAAGTGGATTGTATGACACCCACTCCCTTTCTCATTTTTCACAGTCATGTTTGATAGCTTCAAGACAGGCCAAGTCCATAGGACTAAGTGGAGGAATTGGATTTGGGGAGCTAAACATTTGGCATAACTTTTCAAGGTTCCATTTCAAATCTTCACAAGTTGCCTTGAAAGTTTTGTCACCCATGGTACCTAAGAAACACAACAACAAATAAGAACAACAAACTAGTTAGCTCAAAAGTATCCTCACCACACTCTCACACTTTCAATTACCTCACACTTGACTTTACAAGTATTGAAAGTTGGCTTATAATTTATGAGACATTGAGGGATAAGTTCTACTCTTATACAGAATGAATTTTTGTTTGAATGAATCAAATAAATCTTTTTGATACTTGAGCCAAGAAACTACAATGATTCAAAATGATAAAAGCACACAAAGAAATGAAAACACAAAGAAACAGATTCAAAAAACTAATTCACAACCTAATAGGTGATTACTAGTTTGTCAGTTAGTACTAGAATCAACAAAATAAAACTAAAGAAACAAGAAATGAAACTTAGAAATCTGAAATTTTGAGCCTTAGGTCATTTTTAAAGGTGATGATGTGGCAGCCTTAGATTGCACATTGAAATTGTTGAAGTTTGAATTTTTTTCTTGTCTTCAATTTGTATTGATCAATTTTCAATTTGGAATGGTGAAAATCAGATTTCGGAGGGAAAATACATCACTTAGAACCTTTTTCAATATTAAAAAAAGTTTGACTTGTCTTGCACCTTTTTGGCAAGACAACCTTTTTGAGGGTCTTGTCTCCTTTTCTCTTTTGTCAACCTTGAAAAATGCTCTTTCTTCTTTTTGGAAATAAGTCTTTTTGAAAATCTTATTGTCCCTTTCGTTCTTTGTGTTTTCTTGAAAATATTTTCAAGATAAACAAAGATCACTCTATATTCACTTGATTTTCTTGATCAAACAACTATTCTTGAAAATTTCTTTCCAACAAGATATGAAGATGGTGAAGAACACCAAGAACACCTCCTTTGAAATTTTGGAGTTCTAGGTGCACATTGGACCCCCCAAACATCAACAACATATGTTCAAGCCCAAATCCTCAACAACAACATCAATCACAATACCACAACAACAATACACGGCTCAACTCACATCCACAACAACAACCTTCAAATTTTAAGAATAACTCAGAAATGGCTCAAAATTTTGGATCTAGACTCTTTTAGTGTAAGTGAAGAAGTGGCTAACACTAGAAACAACCAAAATAAATAAAAATCTCCTAGATCTAAGATACAAATTTCGGTAAAGACACAAAAACGTGGACAAAATTCTTTTTGTGAGATTTTTGGTTTTCCAATATTTTTTTTATTTTTAAGTGAACAAGCCTAAGATTGATTCCGTAGGAATCAAATCAATTCTTTCTCTGATACCAAATGATACAGGAATGATTACGAAGCACGAAAACCAACCAAGAACACAAGACAAAGTTGGAAACAAGATAATAAACAAACGAGGCAATAATATAATAAACCCGAGAACAAGAACACAACAAACAAAACACAACACAAACACAGTAAATAAAGGATAGTAACTTGACATTAAATTATACAAGAACCTAAGAACCAAGACGTGTATCAAACTTCAAGACCCCTATAACCTGTATAATCAACACCAAGCTCTTACGTAGACACAAGATGGACGTCAATATCCTCAAGAACTAATTTATCTAAGCTAAAGTTTCAACACAAGTCAGTACCACACTTGTCTTGACTAGTTACGATTTTGGTCCACTCTCTCAAGAGAGGAAAATAATACAATATGTTTTTTCAAATGTCCATATTCAACAAAACTAATGAACTAAACCTAAAATGAGTCTATTTATAAGCTATTACAAAGTGAGGGGACAAAACTACCCTTAATGAGAAAGTGACACCTATGGAATGTAAGGAAGGGGCACAAAATGACCAATACACCCTTAAGGGGATGGACAGCTTTACAGTGTAAAGAAAGGATGGTCATGGAATGTTTCAAGCTCTTATTCACTCTTCAACATATGCCATCCCTTGTGTCATTTTGGCTTTCATAATTATTATTCATCACTTGGACTCTCGGGTGTCTCATCAAGGAAAGCTCCCAAGCAACCTTCCACACACGGAATTGATCTATTATGGACTCAGAGTGGGTCTACCATGCATGTCTCCGTTCCCTCAATGTGACCACAATCGGATTGTTCATGTGTCGGCCTTGCATGATGTCATCAATAGCTATGATAACTATTTGGCTCGTATTATTTAGGGCTTGAGAGCTATTATCTAAGTATTGTTGTTTTCATAAATCGTATTATGATAACTGGGTGAATAATTACTTTGTGTTTAATAATTATTTCATTCATTTGGAGTTGCATATATTTTTATCTCAGTGTTTATGGACATTGTGAATGTAAGAAAAATTGATTCTTCCAGCAATGGTGTTAGCAGGAGTCAGTCACGCCTAAGCGTTATGTTAGGACTTAACACCTGCAAAGGCAATACACAACGAAAATAAATAGTCATTACATCTAAAAAGAAAATGCATAGTTGGTACTTCGTTATTTAACAACATTAATTTATTTAGCTAAAATGCTTAAATTAAAGCCAGTTTTTTTTTAATTGGCCTAAAAATTAAAATACACAGTTACTTCAAATAAATGTTTGGGGCAACATTTTTGATTTTTTTTAACCCCCACATGTCTAAAAGAGAATGTAGTCACTCTTACTCATATCAGGCCTAGGCGGTAAAGGCTATCAGATAAAAAAATTTAAAGGCAAATTAAGACTCATGATAATTTAGAGTATCTAAGAAAAAATGCTTAGGGGTTGTTTGGTGTGAGGTAGTAAAGCAAATAATCATGGGATAAAATAATAGTCCCGGGATAAAAATTTTGGTACATTATTTGGTTACTAATATTCGGAATAATTTATTTCGAGACTAATAAATAGTACCGAGATAAGTTATCCTACACACATGGTGGTATAACAATCTCATCATTATTTATACTTGAGATAAAATTATAAAATGACAAAGTTACCCTCAAATCCTTTGATTTTCACTTTCATACA
>NC_061111.1:148873209-148894149 GCF_002878395.1 Capsicum annuum
GGTAAACAACAAAAATCCCAACACTTTGCTACCTAATTACCCTCTCTCCCAACTTTTATATTAATTATATGATATCCCGGATATGATACATTATTTAACCTCCCATACATAAGCTTATGATACATTACTAACGAATTAGTTGGAGATAAAAAGGGGAAAAACGTTAAAAGTGCTTACAATTGAGGAATTAACACACTCAATTTAAGATATTTTCCATTTAATTACATAAAATTCTCAACAACTTCATTATTTGAAATTTGAATAATCAAATCAATCTTCATTTATCATAATCTTTCAAAACTAATTTCTTCTCTAATCGTTCATTCCCTGTGTTTAGAAAAAAATTGAACATACTATAAGAATTTGATGAATCAGGCGAATCTTATATCACATACATATATCTTTCTGTGTATCAGAAAATGAATTTAAAATTTATTTCTTTATATTTATATATCAGAATAAGAAATATATATTGAATGTATCAGAAATCATTGGTTACCTCTATCAGAAATAGTTTTATGTATCAGAATGCATGTAATATCTCTGTAAAAAAAATATCTATGTATCATAAAACAAATTTAATACTTAATTTCTTTAAGTTTATGTATCAGAATAAGAAAATATATATTGAATGTATCAGAAATCATTGATTACTTTTGTCAGAAATAGTTTTACGTATCAGAACGCATGTAATATCTCTGTCAAAAAAATATTTATGTATCATAAATATTATTTACAATTCTGTTTGTTTCATTGAACATTATGATACATAAATAGAATGTACATGGATGAAATTTATCAATTTGATACATAAAAATCATACCTTTGGCAATGGGTCTCTTTTCGCAACTTTTTTTTGCTCTTTGCAACATCAACAACAAACTTATGAAGAAGTACGTTAATGGAGGTTGTTTATGAAATTTTTCTGGCGGCCAGTGGCCATAACACACATACTACGAATTTTTTTGGGTCTATTTTCACAACTTTTTATTATCTCTTTGCAACTTCAACAACAGACTCATGAAAAAGTACGTTAATGGAGGTTGTTTATGAAATTTTTCCGACGGTCAATGGCCATAACACAGATACGACTTTTTTTTTTTGCTTATTTTTGAAATTTTGTCAATGAGAGTTAATAATTGTTGAATTTATTGCTAACTTTTATTACTTAATGATTAATGATTTAGTAGCCATGTTTTCTAAGAAAAATAGAATTTTTCTTATCTACAACAATGTCAACATGATTTAAGGCTTAAAAATAGAAGTTGTGTGTTATGTATCAGATAAAAATTTTGTTTAGAGATTTAGAAGGGATTTTTATAATTAATTTAGTGGGATGAGATTTTAAGTAATATAGGATACTTAAGGTATTGTTTTATATAATTTATCCCTAAAATATTGCTATTGTTGGTGTCCCACATATTTTTTTTAAATGTTGTTATTTAGCTTAATTATGAATTAAGTTTTCTATTTTTTCTATTTTATATAGTTACTTAATATTAAGTATAGTGTGAAAAAAGAAGTAATAGCATTTTTTTTTATATGCTAAATGAACAAGTAAACTAAAAAATCTACTATTTTAATATAAGAACCAAAAAAATAAAATAGAAGGACGAATTACTTTGAAAATGTTAACATAACCAAGATACGGGGGGGTTTGGGCCACAAGTGACAAAAGAGTTTTAAAATGAGGTGTAGGTGACACAAGTCTTAATTATTAGTTGTAGGTGACAATTACTTTATTATGTATTAAGAAAGTTAGGAAAGTTTTAAAATAACCCACAAGTTTTTAAATTTACACTTTGATCTCAATATATACCTAAAATAATGGGAAACGGAGGGAAAAAAGGTGTGTTTCTTGCTCTCTTCTCATCCATTATTTTTTCTCTCTTAGTGATTTTTGTTGTTAATTGTTTCTATTTCTGCTGCTTTATTCATCATTTTCTTCTTCATCTTCTTCTTGTCGACCATTTGTTGTTGTTGTTGTTGGTGGTGGTGGTATAGCGCTACTGCTATGATCTGACCAATTTCTTAGGTCAAATTTTATTTGCTACATCACTTTCCACTTTGACTTCATAGGTTACTTTGGTAAGTAAAATTATGATTTTTATTCGTATTTGTCATCTGGGTACACTTCTGTTTTTCCAACAATGGATAGAACCCCGATTATGAATCCAACACAAGTGCCCACAATTTAAACAGATCAATTATCTGGTGCATCAGATGAGTAATCTGTTGCATCAGACTATTTATCTGTTGCATCATCGTATTATCTGTTGCATCAGAAGTATTATCTGTTGAATCAGGATGTTTATCTGTTACACCAGACTAATTATCTGTTGCATCAGAATGTTTATCTGTTGCACCAGACTATTTATCTATTGCAACGAATAATTAATCTGTTTGAAACAACACAAATCAACCTCTGCCACAAACCCCACAGATAAATCTTGCTATTGCTACTGGATTCTAAATTATTCCTTTTTACGTCGAATCGTCAAAATGTTTGTTGAGAAGATAATAGACAGAATAAAAATTAAATATGGATTAAAACGTCAAAGATCAAATATAATTTATTTATCAAATAAATAAAAATACATATAATAGACTAAAAGAAAAATAATAGTCTAATTATTATTATTATTATCAGCATCATCATTACCATCCGGCCAATCTTCAACCGAAAGTAGCAACAAGGCCCTCCTTAGCCTGCATATCTCACGGAGCATTCTTGATCTAACTCCTCCCAATTCCCATTGCAGATCACGAACTTGATTCTGAAATTCATTCACGGCGCCTTGCATAAAAGCAACGTCTCACACTGGGTCAACCATAATCTTATCTTCTAGAGTGTAATATAAAAGATGAGATGCAATAAATAAATAGAGTGTGTATTTATATGAACGATTGAGTAAGGACGAACCTATTTATAGAGGACTGAATTTGAATGAGAGGAAAAAAGGCGCAACTATTCACCTCTATACATTAATTAAATTTTTTATTAAATTAAAAAAAAATATTGTGATATAAGTCATGACTTTTCAGATTATTATTATTAATTAGTCTTTCGAAGAACCTTTTTTATTGAGTTGTGGCAACAAATACTATATTTGTTGCATCAGATAACACATCTGTGACAACAGATATATTATCTGTTGCAACAAATATAAAATATGTTATATCAGATAACATATCTGTTGCAACATATAATCTAACTTTTCACCTCCATTTATTAATTACATTTTTTATTAATGTGAAAAGTAATAAATTAATTAAATTAAGAAATATTGTGATAAGTCATGACTTTTCAAATTATTATTATTAATTAGTTCTTTCCAAGAACTGCTTTTATTGAGTTGTGACTCGATATAGGTTGCATCAGATAAATCATTTGTGACAACAGATATATCATCTATTGCAACTATAGTGAACCTGTTGCATCAGATAATTTAATTGTTGCAACATATAATCTACTTTTTTAAAAAAAATAACTATATCATCATATCATTAATCCAAATTTGCTTACTTTTTTATTTTATAAATAAAAAAAACTTTTCAAATTTCTTAATAAAATAATAATTATTTTATTATATAATAAATAATTTAAAAAATAAAAATAGTGAAAAGTCACGATCAATTATTAAAATTGTGGTTATAAATTGTGTTTATTATTTATTTTCTTATTATTTATTTACAAAATATTTTTCATATTGAATAATCGAAAATCCGAGTCATGTCTTTCTTTTCACCCTCTCAATAACAACAATAACCCTTTTTTATTAATAACCGCCAGGTGCAACATATGATCGATCTGTCATAGCAGATTAACCTCTATCTGTTGACACAAATTGCTGCTCAATCCCTACCACCAACCGTCGACATGTTGAGAACAAGGAATAAACAGAATGATTATTATTAAATACTAAATAAGAATTAAAAATTCAAAGTCGACAACAAAATGAAATGGATGTTCATAGATTTTTGAATCCCTTGGGTAGATTTGATATACAAAAGGAGGAAAATAATTGCTAAAATAAAAACCATTACCTAATTATTATTACTACTATTATTATTATTGTCAATCACACATCTTTCATTCATCCGGCATCCTTGCTCGGAAGTCAGTCAAATATCTCTTTGGAGTTCATCAATCAAACTGCCTTTGAAGTTCATGCAAGGAATCGATATGAATATTCTTGTAAGAATCTGGATCATCTATATTTGTAAGTAGGGACCTATTTATAAATTATTATATCTCAAAAATAAAAGAAAAATGCTTTAAAATAAATCTAACAAATGAGTAATCTGTTACAAAATATATTCTTTCTATTAGATAATTTACAACATACTGGCAATCTTTTTTCAACAGATGTATATATCTGTTTGATTTCTACAACAGGTTGATCACTGTCGTAACAGATGTCTCCAATTGATTGACAATATAAACAGATATGTCATCTATTGCAATAAGCTAGTCATCTGTTTATTCAATTTAAGCCATAGATGGGCTAGGAAGAATAAGGTATGTGCAGATGGATCCACTATCATATCTGTGGGAGTTAAGTATATATTACTGATAAGGTTACTGGGACAACACACACAAAGTATAATGTTTTTGTGAATGCAGTTTTTAACCGATTAGGCATTGATCATTCAAACAAGATCCTACATTATACCGTTAAGTTTGATGGGTTCAAAATTGATAAGGCTGAGGACCTCATAAAGATGGTACAGATACCCGGTTACTAATTACTGACGGTTGGTGCTCGTGTTTATACGTATCAAGTTTTGAAAAGGGATCAATATTTGTCATTACTACAGAGAACCAATAGCGATTGGACTTAACTTTAAGTGTGCATTGGACCCTTAGAGGGCCCTCGAAGCCTCGCACTAGATCAAACAAGAATGGAAAACCAATATAGTTATTGCCCTGGCCAAAATTTATATGGTTGGGTTGCTCGCTTGGGTTGATGATTATATGCCAGAAGGTGCGGTAAGAGAATGCTTTCGAGGGAAAATGGGTTGTTGATGTAAGACTATATCATCTGAGAGCTAATTGAAGAAGGGATACAAAGTAGAAAGTAACTTCTAACGAATCTGGCCGATGGAATTATCTTAACAGATGCGAAATCTGAATCAAGTGCAAATAAGAAAGTGTATCCAGTAATGTAATTTCTTCTGTTATGTCTCTGAAAGAAAAACAATGCAGATGGACACTTTGTTAGGGAGCTTCATGGTCGGGATTATCACTTAGGTAGAAAATAGGAGAAGACCAACAAAGCAGCCTCACAGGCATCGAGGGTAGAAATGATTTTCAGCAAGTCTAGAAAACTTACGCCAACAACAACTGCAGTGAAAATAAGGAAACTAAGCGAAAGTAGCAATTTCTGAATTTTAAATTTCATCTCATCTTCTTGTTTGTGTTTTCTGATACAAGTGAAATGGCCGCCTTAACTTTTGATGATATCCTTCAAAGTCACTGCATGAAGAATCAAGCTTTGGTCGTATGGAGGGAATGGGATCATTCTTGGAGGGGTCGTTATGAGTATGCCATTGGACAAACCCGAGTATGGAAGATTGCTTGGACCCTTGAAGACTTGAGGACTCTTGGGGTAGACCACACTTTGTTGGTTCACGGTTTTGGCTCCCTTCATTAAGAAAATTTTGGTCACTTAGCCTTAAGGGCATTTTGAACAATTCATAGTGCTTTCCAACACACCAAGGCCACCCCTTGGTCATTAAGGGTGTCTTGGTCATTTTGCCATGTAATAAGCTACGCTATATATAGTCTCTTTTTGGTCTTTTCTTACTAGATTTTGAATGATGAAATATTAAAACATTGAAAGTCCTCTCTTGGAGAGTAGAACACCTTAGTGTAGTCTTAGTTAGGGTTTGTACAAGCTATTGTAGTTTAGGGCTTCGAAAAGCCAATATTGACATTTGCTTAGAAACGGTGGTTCTTGAGGTGAGTTGATTCCCTTAGCGGTCACCTTAAGAAGATTGGTGTTTGATTATTGCGACTTTGAGGGTCTCTTCATTCAATACACGTGTTGGTTATCATTGCTTCGTAAGATCTTATGTCATCTTGCCTATTCCTATCTTATTTCACTTTGTATGTTTGTATCTTGTCTTCTTTATCTCATGTATTTGCGTTGTTACCGTGACTTGTCTCTATCTTGCTCTTGGTTTCTTCTTGTGTTGTGGACTATTTTAGCACTTTGTAGATCATTACCATATCATTTGATATCAGAGTAAGGATTGATTTTGTTCCAACAAAATCAATCTTAGGCTTTTTAGTTGAAAAATAAAAAAAGGTGCTGGAAAACAAAAAATCTCATAAAAAGAAATCTGTCCCGTTTTTGTGTTTGAGCTGAAATTTGAGACTCAGATTAAGGAGATTTTAGTGTGTTTTTGTTGTTTCTAGTGTTAGGTTCTTGTTACCTAACACTAAGTGAGTCTAGATCTTGGATTTGAGCTTAATCTGGGTGGTTTTGAGTTGTTAACCATTGTTGAGTTTAAGGTTGAAGAAACTAGAAAGGTGAAGCTCGAAATTGGAAGGGTTGTTGTTGATATTGTGGCTTGAAAAACGCATGATTGTGTCATGGAGTTTAACGGGAGCAAAAGGAATCCAAAATTATTCAATTTGGCATTTATTTGGTTTAGTTTCAATTTTTTGAGTGTTCTTGTTGTTCTTCATGTTCATCATTTATTGTTGAACAAGAACATTCAAGAGGTGTGGTTTGATCTTAAAGAGTAGAGAAAAGAGTGTAGTCTTTTGTTAGTCTTGAAACATATCCCAAAGAACATACAAAAAAGAAAGGGGACAATAGGATTTTCAAAAAGACTCATTACCGAAAGAGCACATACCAAGACAAATAAAAGAGGAAAGGAGACAAAGGCTTTCGAAAAGGTGTCTTGCCAAAAAGGTGCAAGGAAAGTCAAAGTCTTTTGAATTTTGAAAAAGACTCTAAGTCTTGTGCTTTCCCTCCTTTAGCTGATTTTTCACTCTCCCAAATTAAAAATTTGACCAATCCAAATTGAAAACTGCCATGTCACCAAATTGCCACGTCACCAAACTACCACGTCATCTAAGTGCCACATCATTAACGTTCCAAGAAAACCTTGAAGCTCAAATTTTAGATTTTAAAGTTTCTTTTCTTTGTTTCATTAGTTTCATTTCTTGATTCTAGTACTAATTAGCAACTAGTAATTACCTACTAGATTGTGAATTAGTTTTTGAATCCGTTTTTGTCGTGTCTTCGTTATTTGTGTGCTTTTCTCATTTTTAATTTGTTGTAACTTTTTGTTTCAAGTTCGTAAGTAGAATTTTCTGTCTTGTGTCTTGAGTCGATCAAAAAAGAATCTATTCTGGCCGCTAAGTAGGATTGACATCTTATTGACTACCGGAGTATAAGCAACTTTCAATATTTGCTGCTCCAATTGTGAGGATCACAAAAGTGAGTGTCTACGAGTGTAGGTGAAGAGCTTTTACTACTAATCTTTTTTTTTTTCTTTTGTTTGTTGTTATCTTTTTTTTTGTTAGGTACCATGGCTGCCCATAATTTCAAGTCCACATGTGATCGTATCAATGACGATCTTAAAGATATGCAACATGACATTGAAATTATACGTCAATTGTTACCTAAGCTTTTCCCTCAAAATTCAATTCCTCTTATCTAAACAACTTGCGATAAGAGCTTCCCAAAGGAATTTGCTGCCCAAGTTCTTGAAAGACCTTCACACCAAGGTAAAGATGAACATACTAATGAACTTCAAGGTAAAATAGCTAACTCTTACACTTTTGTACATGTGAATGATGATCGTGTGGCTAATAAGCCATTGAGTGTGAGTAGTAGCTTACCTACATGTGAGTATATTGATTCTTTGCCATTTGTGGATGATGAACATATTGTGCGAGTGGATAAACTAGTTGATCCTATAGATGACCGAATTGACTCTTCTTGTAAATTCGATCTGTGTCCACCTAGTGTTGAAGCTATTATGTTGAATAGAAGTACATCGTCGTGTGAAAATTGTGTTGATCAACTTATGTGTGAAACTTGCCCACTACTTGAGATTATATGTGATGTGATTAATAAATCTCAAGTGAGTGAAGAATTTGAAAATATTGGTCAAGAAAATAGGAGTGAAGCCGAGAGCTCTTCTTGGGGTAATCTTGTGCTGGAAACCTCCTTGAAACTCGATATTGATCTTGTAGAGAGTGAGGAACTTTCTTGTTCTAAATCTGCCCATGGGTTGGATAATGCACTCTTTAGGTATAATGTCTTGTTTGAAGATGATATAAACACTCCTGCGGAGCCTAGTGGTGAAGATGATGGTATAACTTGCCTTGGAGGCTATAGTTTATATACTAACCGACTATGGTGTGACAACCTTCCTCCTAAAGATGGAAATCTCTTCTTGGAATATGAGAGTTCTCTTAAGGGCAAGGAATGTGTGGTCTTGGAAGCTACTCCTTCTTCTACTTTATGTGATTTTATTGTTGAGAGTACTCATGGTGATGGTTGGGAAACTAGTAGTGAGTACACACATGAGGGCACCCTAGTAGAAGTCGATTTTAGTGATACCTCTATCTACTCTCTACTTGATTTAGATTATATGTATGCTATTGTAGAGAAAGAGAGTCATTTAGATTGGGTGGAGACCATGGGAAAGGAAAGTATTGTCTAGACCCGTGTCTATGGCCACTCTTCCCATTTGACCCCGGTGCCAAATGTAGAAATGGTAATGTTGGTGCACCCAACTTGCTTCTTGGTCTACATTACAAGCAAAGCATAGCTCTTGATGAATTCCATAATCAAATCCTTTGTACATCTTTCATTGATTTTTTAATATTCCCTTCAAAGGATCCTTGGTTATACTCTAAATATGTGCCGCCTTGAGGTGAAGATGTTTATTATTGTGCTAATCCTAACACTTATACCATGAGAATATTGTGTTTGTTTGTACTTTCTCTATTTTGCAAAGTACGGATTCGAGGTCGAATCCTTTTCAAGAAGGGGGGATGATACAACTGAAATGGCCGCCTTAACTTTTGATGATATCCTTCAAAGTCACTACATGAAGAATCAAGCTTTAGTCGTATGAAGGGAACGGGATCATGCTTGGAGGGGTCGTTATGAGCATGCCATTGGACAAACCCGAGTATGGAAGATTGCTTGGACCCTTGAAGACTTGAGGACTCTTGGGGTGGACCACACTTTGTTGGTTCACGGTTTTGGCTCCCTTTATTAAGGAAATTTCGGTCACTTAGACTTAAGGGAATTTTGAACAATTCATAGTGTTTTCCAACACACCAAGGCCACCCCTTGGTCATTAAGGGTATCTTGATCATTTTGCCATGTAATAAGCAACGCTATATATAGTCTCTTTTTGGTTTTTTCTTACTAGCTTTTGAATGATGAAATATTAAAACATTGAAAGTCCTCTCTTTGAGAGTAGAACACCTTAGTATAGTATTAGTTAGGCCTTGGAAAAGCTATTATAGTTTACGTATTGGAAAAGCCGATATTGACATTTGCTTAGAAACGGTGGTTCTTGAGGTGAGTTGATTCCCTTAGAGGTCACCATAAGAAGATTAGTGTTTGATTATTGCAACTTTGAGGGTCTCTTCGTTCAATAAATGTGTTGGTTCTCATTGCTTCGTAAGATCTTATGTCATCTTGCCTATCCCTATCTTATTTCACTTTGTATGTTTGTATCTTGTCTTCTTTATCTCGTGTATTTGCGTTGTTACTGTGACTTGTCTCTATCTTGCTCTCGGTTTCTCCTTGTGTTGTGGACTATTTTAGCACTTTGTAGATCATTCCCGTATCATTTTTGACCAGGTCCACTGTCGTTGACCTGATAAGAACCACAAACGAGATTGAAATGCAAATTGATTATCATTACTTCCTTAGCAATATGGTTATAATTGATTGTGTTTTCTTGCCTTGACATGCTTTCAACATTCCTTGGAGAAGATCAGATGCTTGCTGTAGTATGTGAATCCCGATAATTTTCAAGCTTGCCTCCAGCTTGTTGATTTTGTATTCAAACTGGTAGTTACCGTCTTCGAAGTTAGTAAGGAGTTCCTCGTCTCTTGTAAGATCGTTCAGGAACACTACCTTCAAAGTTGTGGCATTTTAGAAGCCCTTCAAAACACTTTCTCTTCAGAATCTTTAAAGGATATGGAGGGTCATTGTGTTTGTTTTAGGTCAAAATGTGTTGATGCACGTTGAGAATATGGTCCCAACAGTTGAACAACACACTTTTATCGAGCGTTGCTCCATGCATCTTGCTCAACCAATTCGATAAATTACTAAGCATGGAGTTATGTAGCATGTGATTTAAATCGGCTCTACTAAGCCTATCAAACGTTACGTAAATCTAAGCTCATTACCCTATCAAAACAATATACCCAAGTTAGTGCACATAGAAAAAAAGCCCAATCTATCAGCCTTTCTGCTAATCACTCTTCTCTAATATAGATGACAAGATATCTTTTATGTAAAAGTCTACACCATCGCTAGACATGATTCCTGGGAACATGTATGGCAATTGTGTAGACTTTTGCATAGCAGATATTTTGTCATCTATATTGGAGAAAAGCAATCAGCAGAAACACTGAGAGATTGAGCTTGTTCGATTTGTGCAGTAACTCGGTCATAGTTTTTTTATAGAGTAATGAGCTTAGAGTTACGTAACGTTTGATAGGCTTGATAGAGCCGGTTTAGATCACACTCTACGTAACTCCATGCTTACTAATTTATCAAATTGGTTGAGCAAGATGCATGGAGCAACGCTAGATAAAAGTGTGTTGTTCAACTTTTGGGACTACATCTTCAATGTGCATCAACACATTTTTACCTAAAACAAACACAGAGACCCTCCATGTATCCTTTAAGGCTTCTGAAGAAAGTGTTCTGAAGGGCTTCTAGAAAGCCACAACTTTGAATATAGTGTTCCTGATCGAGCTCACAAGAGACGAGGAATGCTTTACCAACTTCGAAGAGGGCAACGACCAACTTAAATACAGAATTGACAAGCTGGAGGCAAGTTTGAAAATGATCGGGATTCACATACTATAGCAAGTATCTGATCTTCTCCAAGGAATGTTGAAAGCATGTCAAGGAAATAAAACACAATCAATTATAACCATATTGCTAAGGAAGCAATGATACTCTATTTTCTTTTCAATCTCGTTTGTGGTTCCAATCAGGTCAACGACAGTGGACCTGATCGGAAACACAAACAAGAAGACATGGAATAAAATTTAAAATTCAAAAATTTGCTGCCTTCACTTAGATTCCTTATTTTAACTGCAGTTGCTGTTGGCATAATTTTTCTAGACTTGTTGTACATCATTTCTACCCTCGATGCCCGTGAGGCTTCTTTGTTGGTCTTCTCCTATTTTCTATATAGGTGATAATCCCGACCTCGCAGCTTCCTAGAAAAGTGTCCATCTGCATTGTTTTTCTTTCAGAGACACAACAGATGAAATTACATTACCGGATACACTTTCATATTTGCACTTGATTCAGATCTCGCATCTGTTAAGATAATTCCACCGGCCAAATTTGCTAGAAGTTACTTTCTACCCTCTGTCTCTTTTTCAATTAGCTCTCAGATGATATAGTCTTTCATCAACCACCCATTTTCCTTTGAAAGCATTCTCCTACTGCACATTCTGCCATAAAATCATCACCCTGAGCAAGCAACCCAGCCATATAAATTTTGGCCAGGATAATAAATATATTGGTTTTTTGTTTTTATTAGATACATTGCTAAGCTTTGAAGTCCCTCTAAGGGTCCAATCCACCCTAAAAGTTAGTCCAATCACTATTGAATCTCTTTACAATGACACAAAAATTAGATCCCTTCACAATGCTTGACAAATAAACATGAGCAACAACCGACATTAAATCTTAACTGGCTATCAGAACCATATTCATGGTCCCTCGGCCTTACCTACCAAACTTAACTATAAAATTGCATACATCTTATTTGAACGATCTATGACTAATCAGTAAAAACGTCATTCATAAAATCAGTGCACTTTATGTGTGTTTCCACGATAACATTATCAATAATACATACCTCCTACATATGAAATGGTTCCATCTACAAGCAGCTTATTTCTCTGATCCTATCTTTACTGCAGCCTCTTGAGATAGTCCATCAAAAGTTGATCAACTGTCAGTTCCTTATATCTACAAAGAAGAGGAAAAAAATTGATGTCACAAAAAGAACATTGTCCATCTGTTGCATCAGATGTGGAGTCTGTTGCAACAGATGTGGAGTCTATTGCAACAGATGTGGAGTCTAATGGAATAGATCAAACCAGCCTTTCTGGTGGTTTTATTTGTTTCAATAGTTTCTCCATCTATTGTAACATCAACAACAGCATAAACATCAACAAAAAAACAACAACATTTGTTCCAACAACATCATCAACAACAAAGAAGCAACATCTTTTGTGCCAGAACCATCAACAATACCACAAGTTCCAACAACGCCAACCCCACCAACAGCATCAATAAATGTATCAATAATAATGAAACAAACAAAATACATACAAAAAAATGATACTGCCAATAAGGCTTTTAAACTTCTCCTAACATATGACTTTTTTCTCATATTGTAATAAAACTTCTCGGATTATTTATTCAACACTTACAAGTTCTTTAAAAAAAATTTAATAAATATGATATGGGTAAATAGTAATTAAATAAAAAAATAGATGTAAATAACATGCAAAGAAGAAGACGAGAATGAAAGAGCAATAACGAACCATACCTTAATATCAAAAAGGGGATCAAAATAGAAATTCTAGTTGAGAAAAGATATGGATGGGTTTATATCCGAAAAGATCTTTATGAGAAGAGAAGAGAAAAGAGAGAAAAAAGGTTGTGACCCTAAAGAGGAGAAAGAAAAAGATAAGAGTTGAATAAAATAAACTGCAGCTGAAGGAAGAGATGAGGTAATTTCTACAGATGTATTATGTACGTAGACGTGGCGGTTTTCAATATTCATTAATTAATATTCATTAATTTCATTAATAATTTGAGGGGAACGAGGAAGACTAAGACTACTGACATTGAAAAGACAAGAAAGACTGCTCAATGAACTCACTTTTGAGATCTCCCAGGAATATTTTTTACCGCCTTTAGTAGTAAGTACTACTACTTGATATTATCTACTCGGACCAGAAGCTTCTTGCTTTAAAACTAGAAGAGATAAAAAGATTTTCAAACAGATATGTCATCTGTAGCAACATATTTAAATATCTATTTAGAAATCTGAACAGCTCAGTCATCTGTTACAATAGATATAAATATCTGTTTAAAAATCCCAAAATCTCAGTCATCTGTGACAACAGATGAAAATGTTCATTTGATAATTAATAAAATTAGATATGTCATCTATTACAACAGATATAAATATTTTTTTGAAAATTTCCAACAGTTCAGTCATCTATCATAATAGATGCAAATATGTATTTGATAATTAAATCAGATATGTTATCTATTATAATATATATGTACCTGTTTGAAAATTTTCAATAGCTTAGTCGTTTGTTGCAACAGATTTTATAGCAATTGATTTAGGTGGAACTAGGGATGAATGAATGAGCTCGAAGGGTCAAATAAAAATTCAATCGAGTCTATGCAATTGCATGGCGTTGGTATTGCGTTTATATCAACCTGAGTCATCAATCAATCACTCTAAGTTGAAATGAGTTCTCATCAACTCAATGTTAGGATAGTGATAGTACCTAAGTTAATTTAGGTGAAACTAGGGATGAATGAGTGAGCTCCCAGGGTCAACTACAAATCCAATCGAGTCTTTGCAATTGCATGGCATTGGTATTGCGTTCATCCCGATCCGAGTCATTGATTGATTACTCTGAGTTGAAATGAGTTCTCATCAACTCAATGCTAAGATAGTGATAGTACCTAAGTTGATTTAGGTGAAACTAGGGATGAATGAGTGAGCTCCCAGGGTCAACTACAAATCCAATCGAGTCTTTGCAATTGCATGGCATTGGTATTGCGTTCATCCCGATCCAAGTCATTGATTGATTACTCTGAGTTGAAATGAGTTCTCATCAACTCAATGCTAGGATAGTGATAGTACCTAAGTTGATTTAGGTGGAACTAGGGATGAATGAGTGAGCTCGCAGGGTCAACTACAAATCCAATTGAGTCTTTGCAATTGCATGGCTTTGGTATTGCATTCATCCTGACCTGAGTCGTCGATCGATCACTTTGAGTTGAAATGAGTTCTCAGCAACTCAATGTTAGGATAGTGATAGTACCTAAGTTGATTTAGGTGGAACTAGGGATGAATGAATGAACTCACAGGGTCAACTATAAATCTAATTGAGTCTTTGCAATTGCATGGCTTTGGTATTACGTTCATCCCGACCTGAGTCGTCGATCGATCACTCTGAGTTGAAATGAGTTCTCAACAACTCAATATTTTAAAAACTATATCTTTTAAAAATTTTAAAATTAATTAAGATCAATTCGGACCAAATTAGAAATTTCAAAACTTGTCATTCTTTTCCAAAATTACAAATCAACCTATACAAATCATCCATTTGCGCGAAAAGCTTTTTATTTCAAATCTTAAGTTCTCACCCTTCTCTCTCTCTCTCTCTCTCTCTCTCTCTCTCTCTCTCGGGGTGTCCTCTCCCTCTCAACAATAAAAAAAATACAAATAATACAAACAATAACTACTCAACATATTGCTCAACCCTTCAAAACAGGTCAATTTTCTTCCCATTTACGACTACACATAGTTGTTTTTTTTAAGTTTATTCCCGTTTGTATCCATTGTTTTTTCTATCTTCACATGTAACAGAGTTCGAGAAGAGTTCTACATTTGTTCTTTATTCTAAAAAATAGGGCTTTTTAGTTAATGATAAAAAAGAAGACTTTTAGTTATATTATCTTCGAGAATAGGTTAACAATTTTGAGTTTTGATGCTAAAAAAATAGGAACCACTCGAGAAAACCTAGTTTTTCTCTCAGTGTTTTGTTGACTGTCATGGTATTGTTGGATGGTATTTGTGGTGTTGTTGGTGGTTGTTGTTGTTGGTGGTGGTATTTATGTTTTTTAGCGGTGGTGTCGGTGGTCTTGGTGTTGGTATTGGTATTGGTGGCACTGGTGGTGGTCTTGGTGGCATTGGCTGTGGCATTGGTTGTGGTGGTGGTGGTCCATCTGTTGCAACAGATGGAAGATATGTGAGGAGATATTAATAGGTCTTCAAACAGATTCGCCATCTATTCCAACTGATGGGTTATCCGTTGGAGTATTTTCTTGTAATGTGGTAGAGAATAATTTATTGAAATTTCTCCACCTGTTGCAATAAGTGGAATATCTGTGGGGAGATATTAAATAGGTCTTCAAATAGATTCGGGGTTCCCCATCTGTTCCAACTGATGGGTTGTCCGTTGGAGTATTTTTTTGGTTATGTGGTAAGAATAATTTATTGAAATTTGTCTCACCTTTTTAAAAAAAATTATGCAGACATCAAATGCAATGTATTTTTTGT
Source organism: Capsicum annuum (assembly GCF_002878395.1). Lineage (NCBI taxonomy): Eukaryota > Viridiplantae > Streptophyta > Magnoliopsida > Solanales > Solanaceae > Capsicum > Capsicum annuum. Next base: position 148,888,771 of record NC_061111.1, read on the forward strand.
TTTTATTTTGTTTGTAGTTAAAAGATGTCTCCCAAAAGAAAAGAAACAGAAAGTGAAGAAAGTGGATCAACTTCCGATCACCAAACAAGAAAGGCTAGAGTACAGATAGATTCGGAGGAACTTCCAGAACAATCTCAGTCAGGCCAAAATAAAGTCGAGGAAAGTGATAACTCCTCCTCACCAATAGGGCGTGAAATAATATCAAAATTCCAGCATGATTCTATCAAAACCATTAGTATTGATAAATTTCGAGTTGCGATGCCGATGAATAACCCTAATATAGTATTTGGTGATCTTGTACTTAAATGTCAGTTGGGGAAACCTTTTGACAAACTTAGGAATATTATGAAGAAGGAAAACATAGATGGACTTTTTAAGAAGAGCTGCTTTGCACACTTTCTTGAGCTATCTGGGCCTCGTCCTCTCCGTTTCCCAATAATCATGGTATATGGCCTTCTCAGGCACAGGATCAAGTATGTGGGGGATGATCGAGGCCCGAAGAAGGGAGGAAATAAGATAGATAAAGTCTGGATCAACTACTGTGGCATGCCAGTTTGTTTTGGATTGAAAGAGTTTACCATTGTGACGGGCTTGAGATGCGATCGTCCAGAAAAACCTGCCATCAAGAAAACACCCCACAAAGGGTCCAACAAACACAATGTAAAAAAATATGGGTTGTTGGGAATTATTGGACCTAGCTACAAAGTGAAGGATTTGATAGCAGATCTTAAGAATAAAGACATACCAAAGCACTATAGGGAGAGATTGTGCTTAGTTTGGTTTGTCCATTTGGTTTTATTGGCAAGAGATATCAAGAAAGTCATAGAACGTGATTTGTTGGCACTTGCTGATGATTTTGAGAGATTCAACGATTATCCCTGGGGCAATGACAACTACTAATTGACTGTCAAATATTTACGGAAAGAGCTAAAGCCAAAGATAACCACATTATACGGCTTTCCTTGGGCTTTCATGGTAAAATTGATCACTATTTTTACTCATTCATTAATTTATATTGAATATACTTTTGACTTTTTTTTTTCTTGCTTCCTGTTTACAATTTTTAGGTTTGGGAATGTGAAGCCATTCCTCTCCTTCGAAAGCATTTCACAAATTACCCGGATAAGGTTTCTCATCCAAGGATCCTTAGGTGGTTCTGCAGTAGAGAGCAGCAAAAAAATATTAACGAGGCTGATCTCTTTAACCCTCCAGATGATGTAGTACGTCTTCTTTCAAATAAAATAATTTGCCTCAAAGAAAGATATTTAATCAGATGTTCCATCTGTTGCAAGAGATTACCTGTCAACTACAACTGGTGCAATGGGTAATCTATTGCAACAGACGATCCATATTTCGCAATAGATTAACCATATGTCGCTTTGTTCTCTAAACCCTACTCAACAGTTTACCCATCTACTGTAAATTATGCAACAGATGGGTATTCTGATGCAATATATTATCAATCTATTTCAACATACAGATCAACTGTTGTGGTAGCTAGATCGTCTATTGCATAAGTTGGCTGTGTTAACATAACCCGAGCCCTATGTAACCTAACTGACTGTAAATTATTATTATATGATTTAAATTTCTCCTGTCGTTTTTTATAAGTCGTGCATCCTTGGATTGTGCCTACTATTGATGAGCTGGGGATGACTTCTTTTCTTATTCTGGGTCTTGTTGATACAAAAGAAGACCCAACGGTGGAGTTAATAAAGAAGGAATTGGATGGAGCAACATCCATAAGAAGAGCAGTTAGTCAAGTTCAGTCTAATGTTGGAGCCTCATCCGAGATGTTGAACCCTTCAAATGGGTAATTCTTTCGTTCTCCCAAACTGACAGGCTTCATTTTTTCTTCATCTTTGGAAGCAGTTGATGGATTATCAACTGTCATATTATACTCTTCGGCAGTAGCTATGACTTCCACCTAGAAAGCCAGAATTGTCAATACTAAGTAGAGATATACAACAGATTTTTCATCTGTTGTAACAGATGATTCTTATGTTGCATCAGATAGATTATCTGTTGGGACAAATTTGAACAGGTAAATTAGAGAAGTACATTAATTTTAAACAGGTGACCCATCTATTACAATAGAAGACTCATCTGTTGAAACAAATAATGAATCTGATGCAACAGGTTAGACAACAGTTGCAACAGATGTATACATCTGTTTGATAATTTTTAGCAGATGTATCATCTATTGAAACAGATATGTGCTTGTTTGTTTTTTGGAACGGATGATGTACATTAACCTTCTTCAGCTCATGCTGCTCTTCTGTGGCCCTTGCGCACTGAACATCGATGCAAGAAAAAGATAGTGGCATTGCAATCTTACTTTTTTTGATGATTGATGATGCCTTGGAAGTGTCTTTCCTTCTCCTCTTAGCTACCTTGATCTCTAGTGGAGTGTCTGGATATGAAAATCTCTTTGATGGAATGATACCCCTCTTAGAAGTTATTTTTTTTTCAGAAGCAGTTAGTGCATTAATGGAATTAATCACTCCATCGTGTTTTGTCTTGCAGTCTTGACATTTGCATGAAGAACATTCGCTAGATGCAGAAAAATCTCGAGAAAAATCTGTACAACCATTATGATCATAATCATAATGGCTTGTTGTTTCAAAAACTGTAAGAGGAGCATCATTAGCTCCACCCTTCAAAATTGTTTTTCTTATGATGGTTGTTGCTCCAAATAATTCTATTTTTATTCTATCAATGACCTTAGGGTCAGATAAAGTTTGCACAGACCATAAAGTAAGAAAAAATGGCATCTTCAACTCTCGATTGGTCGGAATAAGCCACAGATGGACAATCTAAAATAAATTGGTACATATATTAAGAATGATGATGAAATTATTTAATCATTAATTAAAACAAAAACTTGATTAGAATTGGACTTACTGCTTCCTTGGGGGGATTTAAAAGATCAAGAAATTTTGCATTTTTATCGGTTTTGGCCGACAACCATCTCAGAATTCTTGGACAGGAAACTTCTTTCTGGTAGTTCACTTGTTGTCTCAAATAAGGAATGGCCTTAAATGCCCAAGCCTATAACATAACTCTAATAAATCAAAAGCATTATTGAATAAAAAAATGATGAATCATATCATGATAAAAGAAATATTGACCATGAAGGCCCATGGAAAACCATATAAGTTAACTATTTTTGGCGTTAATGGAGTCAAAAATATTCGACAGTCATTTTGAATCTTTTATAACCGCAAGAATAGCTGCTAAATGCCTCAAGATCCTCTGAGAGATTTATTAAACCGAGGCTTATGTTATTGTTAACGTCTCTCGCCTAAAGAACATTATGTACAAACTAAACCAAGCACAATGATTGTTTGTGCTTCTTTGAAAGTCCTTTACCTTTCAACGCTTAAATCAGATTTTTGTTTTTGAAGCTTGGACCAACAATGGACACCAGGTCATCACGATCACTCGACTTGTCTTTTCTTTTTTTGAGTGTGCGGGATTCTTTTTTTTGGGTCAGAGTAGGTAAACTTGAGAAGGAGAATGAGGTTAACATTTTAGTCCGGTAACTATGGTAAACTCCTCCCAACCAAAACAAACAGGCATGCCACAGTAATTTATCCACACCTCATCCATCTTATCTTTGTTTTCATACATAAACCTGCGTTTGAGAAGATCATATGCCATTTTCATCTGAAAATAAGCATTGTTGTCCTCCGGCAAATCAAGATATTTCCCAAAGCAACTTTTCCTGAAATAAGAATCTAATTTTTATTCTCGAAGTATTTTTCTGAAGGCATCAAAAAATTTTCCCATGACTGACTTAACCACAAGATCACCCGTTAAATCTATGGTACCATCGCACTGCATTCTCACAGGGTAACGATCAATGCTAAAAGTTTTGACCAACTTTTCAACGGAAGGGCTATTAGCATTTGGAACATCTCTTTTGAAAGATTCCTCCTTCCCGTGTTTATTATCTTCTGCTCCTGATTGAGATAACGCTTGTAAAACAAGCTCATAGAGTGGTGGATGTAGTTGAGCTACTGCACTTGTTCCTTTACTTGGACTTGATTCGATTTTTTTCATTTTGGGAGCCATGTTATCTTAAATTAACAGGAACATAACATAGATTATAATTGATTAATGCATAACAGTAATATAACAGTTCCACCAGACAACTAATCTGTTGCACCAGGTATATTATCTGTTGCAACATATAACTGACCTGTTGCAATGGATGAGTAATATGTGGGAACCATAAAAACAACACTATCTGTTGCACCTGGTATTTTATCTGATACAACACATAACTGACTCATTGCAACGAATGAGTAATCTATTGGAAATAATAAAAACAGATCACTAATCTGTTGTACCAGGTATTTTATCTGTTGCAACATATAACTGACCTGTTGTAACGAATGAGTAAACCGTTGGAAAGAATAAAAATGGATCACTAATCTGTTGCACCAGGTATGTTATCTGTTGCAACAGATAACCGACCTGTATGAGTAAATCATTGAAAGGAATAAAAACAGTCCTAATCTGTTGTAAAATGAAGAGTAAACAGTTAAAAAGAATAAAAATAGATCACTAATCAGTTATCTGTTGGATCAATATTGTTTAGATTTCTTCCAAAAACAAGAGTCGTCTATCACAACAAATGAATGATCTGTTAGATTGTTCACCTGTTGCATCAGATTTTCATAGTTGCATCAAATTTTTAATCTGTTGCATCAGATTTTTATCTGTTGTATCATATGTTTCATCTATTACATCAGATGTTTCAACTGTTGCAATGCCATTTCTACCAAGACAAACAACAAATCAACCCAGTAACACCAACATATAACACACACACATACACACTAAGAACATCAACTATGACTAAAAATCACCAACAAATTCGAATCACAGTACGACAATGAGAAGAAGAAATGCAGAAATGCCAAAAATTAGGGTTTTATTCAGTCCACATTTCAATACCAGAATAGTAGTTGGCTCAAGTTCCTCTGTTTCTTCATAATTTTTTACCAGTGAAAAAAGAAATGGAAGGATGAAAAACTCGAAGTTGTTGTCGCCGGAGAAGTATTCACGTCGATTGATGGTTGAAAGTTGAAAAGGAACTCGCCCGACTATTTGTCGCCAGATGTTGAAGGGAGAAATTTTGCAGAACTATTGGTTGGGAAAAGTTGGAGAGAGAGAGTGGTTGATTAGGATTGAAGAGGGGTGTGGGTTGGGTTGATTTGTATTTTTGAAAAGATTAGAAAGTTTTGAAAATATTAATCAAGTCCACAATTAACTTAATCAAGTTTCCTAATGATGTTTGACCCTATCTGTTGGTCAATGTCACCAATCCTTCATTCAAGACTTAAAAGACACCTTTCCTTCAATTTTCTC
>NC_061111.1:148897149-148911521 GCF_002878395.1 Capsicum annuum
TCAAGAAAATCAAGTGAATATAGAGTGATCTTTGTTTATCTTGAAAACATTTTCAAGACAACACAAAGAACGAAAGGGACAATAAGATTTTCAAAAAGACTTATTTCCAAAAAGAAGAAAGAGCATTTTTCAAGGTTGACAAAAGAGAAAAGGAGACAAGACCCTCAAAAAGGTTGTCTTGCCAAAAAGGTGCAAGACAAGTCAAACTTTTTTTAATATTGAAAAAGGTTCTAAGTCATGTATTTTCCCTCCGAAATTTGATTTTCACCATTCCAAATTGAAAATTGATCAATACAAATTGAAGACAAGAAAAAAATTCAAACTTCAACAATTTCAATGTGCAATCTAAGGTCGCCACATCATCACCTTCAAAAATGACCTAAGGCTCAAAATTTCAGATTTCTAAGTTTCATTTCTTGTTTCTTTAGTTTTACTTTGTTGATTCTAGTACTAACTGGCAAACTAGTAATCACCTACTAGGTTGTGAATTAGTTTTTTGAATCTGTTTCTTTGTGTTTTCATTTCTTTGTGTGCTTTGATCATTTTGAATCATTGTAGTTTCTTGGCTCAAGTCTCAAAAAGATTTATTTGAGTCATTCAAACAAAAATTCATTTTGTATAAGAGTAGAACTTATCCCTCAATGTCTCATAGATTATAAGCCAACTTTCAATACTTGTAAAGCCAAGTGTGAGGTAATTGAAAGTGTGAGAGTGTGGTGAGGATACTTTTGAGCTAACTAGTTTGTTGTTCTTATTTGTTGTTGTCTTTCTTAGGTACCATGGGTGACAAAACTTTCAAGGCAACTTGTGAAGATTTGAAATGGAACCTTGAAAAGTTATGCCAAATGTTTAGCTCCCCGAATCCAATTCCCCCACTTAGTCCTATGGACTTGTCCTATCTTGAAGCTATCAAAGATGACTGTGAAAAATGAGAAAGGGAGTGGGTGTCATACAATCCACTTAATCAAAAAATTCCTTGTGATGAGAGCTTCCCAAAGAGCAAGTGGGCTGCCATGACACGCACCAAGGTGAAGACCGTAACTCATGTGAGTTACAAGGTAAAAAGTCTATCTCCTACACTCCTACAAACTTATAATGTTATGATGTGGCTAGGATAGCCAAGTAGATTTAGTTTTTTGTTTGCCTAGAGGAGAATAGAATGAATCTTCCCTTTGTAATACTCTTGGTATTGGTAGGTTGGATGAAGACCGAACTCTTGTTGTAAGTACGCAAGCACTAGTTGATCCTATCGATGACAAAATTGATTCTTCTCATAAGAATGATTTGTGTCCATCTAGTGCTAGAACTTATAACTCAAATAAGGCCCTATTGCTGAGTGATATGAGTATTCACACAATAGTTGACCCTTGTGAAAACCAAGGTGAGTCTATGTTGGTATGTGAGTTACCAACAACTAGTGAAGGTGTGTATAATGATCAACTTACTCATGAATACGATCCACTACTTGAGTATGTATATGTTGTTCTTGATGAATCTCAAGTTAGTGATGATGTTGATAGAGTTGATCATGAGATTAGAGACAATTCGTTGAGCATATTGTGTAATTAAAACCTTATTTTTGCTAATAGAAATCGTAAAAATGAACAATTGGGTGAAGATGACCTTGATTTGCTTGAATGTTTAGGAAATCCAAATTGTGATTTTTCTTGTAGAAATGTTTTTATTTGTGATCCCTTTGCTGCTCATGGTGATTTGTATTCATGTGATGATTACTCTCTTAAAAGATAAGGTGATATTTGTCTAGAAATTCCATCTACTTCTTCTTTGTGTGATTCCTATGTTAAGCATACTATGAACTTGAAACTAGTGAGTACATGCATAAGGACACCATAGATGAAGTTGACTTGTATGACTCCATTCTCTACCTTCTTTTGGTCATGGTAATTAAGAGGGTATGCCTAATCTTAGGGACAAAACTCTAGGGTAAAGAAGGAATAGCCTCGGTTCATTTCCTTGGCTATTTCTCCCATTTGATCCTGGTGCCCTATTGGTGTGTGGAAATTTCTTCATACACAACTTGATACTCAAGACGACAAGCACGGCTTGATTGTGAGTGTTGGTATCCTTTCTTATGATGGAAAGTCTTACTTGTGGGTTTACAACACACCTGATAGACCCAAATTGTGCATGGGGGGATTTCCAATAAAGTTAAGTGTTCACTAAAGAAGGGGAGTAATGAAAGGAACCAAGAGAGTTCACCCTTAAGTGTTTTCACTCTTGACCAAGATATCTCTACTTGTAGGTCAAGGAAAGAGTTCATTCTTGAAAACACTTTAGATGAATTCCATCCTTAAGATGCCCTTCTTTGTGACTTGATTGAGGCCCCGAGGGAAATTGTGCCATTGCCACTTTGGTATATTATTCATGTACTTGCATCCATATTTGACACATTTGAGATTAAGTTATGTGGACCACAACTTGTGGGTGTCAAGTTGAATTCTCATTTGTGGAAGAGTCCAAGGATGTTAAAGGCTTCTTGTCACCTTCATAGGGTTAGACAAAGTTAAGTATCTTGTGGGACTCTTGGGAGCATGCTTAACATCATTAGTAGAGGGAAACGAAGTTCTTGGGAAAACTACTTGTCTCGAATTGGTTTGTTGCCTAGTAGTTTCCCCATTCTCCCTAATGGCATGGCTTTCTTGGTGGAATACCTTTTCTCAGGAAGTGGGCTGAAAGGGAGAGGCCCTATGTACTTACCGTGTCTCATTCTCTCTTTGTATGTTCCTACTTGTGAATACATATTTGATGAGGATCTTGTTCTTAGTACTTTTCTCTATTACCTTTATGTACACTATGATATTCATAATCTTGTTGAATCTAAATTGTATTATGGTATGAATTGCCTAAAAAAAGAATTTGTATGTGCTTAAATGCTCTGATTTTATCCTTGTGTACCTTACGTGCTAAATCTTTTGAGCCAAATGGCATTCTCATAGATGGTAAGACCCTTGGATGATACCTTTACATTTTATTCCTTTCTATACTACCTCACTGCTTATGATACGACCATGATAGTTTTGGATCGGCCTTATGTGGAGGTAGGATATTTGTTGGTTTACCCACTTGTTTGAGTAACATTGCTATATGTTTTTCATAGACTTTAACTTTAGTTGAGACACCATTCTTGGTGTGGACTACTATAGAGATGAAGAAAACTTATGTCTTATGGATCCTGTGATGAGGGTATTCTTACCTTTGGAAATTGATAATGTTGTTATGACCTTGATAGTTTAATTATCTCTTGGTAATTGTCGTAGTGACTTCCTTTGTATCATATTTACTAAGCTTTTCATGTTAAAAACAAGGGATTCGTGGTTATATTTCAAGTATGTACCACCTTGGCATGATGATGTTATTTATTACACTAAACCTAACGCTCGTGCCATGAGAATGTTTTGCTTGTTTTTCCTTTCTTTGACTTTTCAAGGTATGGATTCGAGGTCGAATCCTTTTCAAGAAGGGGAGGATAATACGATCCAAATGACCATTATAACTATTGATTACATTATGTAAGGTCGACACATGAACAATTCAGTTGTGGTCATATTGAGGGCACGGGGACATGCATGGGAGAGCCACTTTGAGTCCACAATAGATCAATTTCGTGTGTGGAAGGTTGCTTTGGAATTTACCTTCATAAGACACCCGAGAGTCCAAGTGATGAAGAATAATTGTGAAGGCAAAAATGATACAATGGATGGCATATATTGAAGAGTGAAAAGGAGCTTGAAACATTCCATGACCATCCTTTCTTTACACTCCAAAGTTGCCCATCGCCTTAAGGGTGTATTGGTCATTTTATGCCTCTTGTTTACACTCCATAGGTTCCACGTTATCATTAAGGATAGTTTGGTCCCTTCACTTTGTAAGAGCTTATAAATAGACTCATTTTAGGTTTAGTTCATTAGTGTTATTGAATATGGATATTTGAAAGAAAATAGTGTATTATTTTTCGCTCTTGTGAGAGTAGACCAAAATCGTAACTAGTCAATATAAGTGTAGTACTCATTTGTGTTGAAACTTGGCTTAGAAATGTTGGTGCTTGAGGAGGTTGACATCCCTCTTATGTCTACGTAAAATCTTGGTTTTGATTATACAGTTTTTAGGGGTCTTGACGTTTGATACACGTCTTGGTTCTTAGGTTATTACATAATTCTATGTCAAGTTACTATCCTTTATTTATTGCGTTTGTGTTGTATTTTGTTTCTTGTGTTCATGTTCTCGGGTTTCTTGTGTTGCTGCCTCATTTGTTTGTTAGCTTATTTCCAGTTTTGTCTTGTGTTCTTGGCTAGTTTTTGTGCTTCGCAATTGTTCTCATATCACCAAATCCCACACTAATACCATGGAGCATCTAAATAGAGTTACATGAGTTCAGCTTTCGGGCATGCAAACCCAACGATAAGAAATAAAAGTTATAACACCCCGTATATTTCTAAACTAGAAATCGAACCTTCGTTCCTACGTATGTAAACTCTAGTCCCATGATTCATACTTGAATCCATGTTTCATGATCATTAACCTAGTATGAAGAAATATTTTGAGGTGGGAAAGGTGTTCATAAGAGTCACTTTGAGCAAAGTAAGCTAAGAACCTTTAATTCGGCCAAATTTTGGTGTTCAATTCCATAAGGGTCAACTTTGAGCGATTATAACTTTATGAATATGTGAAATTTGGTAAGTTAAGACCCACAAATTGTATATAATCGAATTATATTTTCAATGATACCAATTTTGCCTTAATTTGATACCCGGGCAAAAAGTTATATCCATGCAAAGGGGTGTGTATCGCCTAACAATCGCCTAAGGATACTGAAATGGGTGTGGGATTGGCTAGGCGTCGCCCAACCAAGGGATAGGTGATTAGCCATGTGTCGCCCGGCCCAAGCCTATGTGATTGGCAAGGCATCGCCTACCTTGGCTTGGGCGATTTGCTAGGTGTCGTCTAGGTCATTGCCCAGTGCCAAAAATGCTCTGTTTTGACTTAAATCAAGGGTATTGTAGTCATTTCACACCCCTAAACCGTCCCTAATCACTTGAACAAGATTCAAGTCTTTTTTACAAGAAATCAGAGCATTCAAGTTTCCAATCCAAAAATCTTTTCAGAAATCAGTCGTTAAGGTATGTGTGATGTTCATCCATAGGCCCTTTTTATCCATGAATTTCAATAATCCATATTTATGTCCTAAATTATGAATTATACATGTCTGATGAACTATCTCTATGAATCTCTTACGAAGGTGATTATAAATTTTGTTTACAAGTGATTTATGATGGAATAAGCCCTTACATGTTTGGATGATGAAATTTTTATGTTGAATACCTAATTTATGGTTTTGTATTGTAACATTGTTATTTTTGTATGCTTTAGCCATTCCCATACTTAAGATTACAAATTTTATGTGTTTGATGAAATGTCTAAATGATTGGGTTTTGAATAATGATTCCCTATTATGGGTTCAAAGCTTTGATATGTCCTTACTATTATTTCCATTCAGTGCTGAGGGTTATTTCTGTTCATCATTAGTTGTTTGCTCAGTTAAACTTACTTCAATATAGTAATCAGTGTCAGTTTAGTTAGAAGTAGGATTTAGCACCGAAGAACGTAGGGATGGGGGCTCATCCGTCAGTTAGGACTTGGTCCTTAGAAATAGTCCCTAAGTTCCAGAACTACATAACCAACATAGGATTATGAGATGTCACCATCCAATTAGGACTAACATTTTCTAAGATGTCACCCGCCAGTTTAGGACTGACTCCCTAGTCCTTCGGGACAACAGTTGAGTGGATCCACACAGCCATATGTTAGTACCCATGGCACGATACTGACACCCTTCCAACTGAGATTACAGGTTGGACCCCCATTAGCACAGATTGGGGTAATGTCAGCTAGATTATACCTACCACAGTCTCAATTCTGTATTCGCTACAGAATTCAGTTCAGGTTTTCTTGACCATAGAATACAGACTTGCAGTTATTTAGCTATCAGGTTTTAGTATTTCAATTTATAAACTATTTCAGAATCATGATATATGCTTGCTCATGCATTCTCATATTTTACAGCTTTCATGCATGCATACTCAGTTATCTAATGCCAGTCAGTCAGTTATTACTTCATTCATAGTTAACCCATGTATTTCAGCCTAACCTCATCTTATATACCAGTACATTCAAAGTACTGACCACATACTTTCTTTGCTCTATGGTGTCTTATATCATAGGATCGTACACTTAGTTTCTAGACCGCGCTTAGATAGTTCATCTAGTCAGCAGAAGTAGCATTGGTGAGTCCTCATATGTCGACGACCTATTATGTTTTCTTTTAGTATTTCCACATTTCTTTTAGTTATTCGGTTTAGAGTTAGTTGAGGCTTGTCCCATCAACTCTTTAGTCAGTTTAGAGGCTTTCATACATTCATACAGTTAGTCAATTTATCAATTATTTTATCATTCTTCTTAGTATGTCATCATACGTTCAGACTTATGATTTAAATCGTAAGTTTCAGTATTTAAAACCTTATGACATTATCAATTGTTTTTTGCATATGTCTTATATTATCAGTATATTATTCAGTGCTCATAGGAGGTACCTGCTCATGGGTTAGTTCATGGTCACTTGTGACTGTAAGCACTATTGTCTTAGCTAGGGGGTACCTTTGGGTCATGACAAAACTTGGTATCAGAGCTTAAGATTTTACAGTGTCCTAAAGAGTTTGAAAAGCTACGTTGAGTAGAGTCTTATGCATGGGTTTGAAGCGTGCCACACTTATGGACAAGAGGTAACAAGCCATTTTAGGAAAAGTTTCCCTTCTTTCAGTGTTAATGTCGTGCCAAAGATTACGATGCTCTACAAAAGATGAAATGGGAATCAGCCCGCATCTTCGCCTATTCAAAAAGATCCCAACTGATTTCATTACCCTATCCCATTCAGTAGCTACTCAGAACAACCAGCAAGCTATTTCCCTAGCTAATTTAATGACAAACATAACTGCAGCTAGGATCCAGGATTTCACCCAAATAAATCCCCCTCAGTTTTTAGGATCCAAATCTGATGAAGATCCACAGGATTTTTTTTATATAGTTCAGAAGGTGATTGATGTCATGGGTGTCACCTCAAGTGAGAGCGTATAGTTGGTTTCTTACCATTTAAAGTGTATAGCCACACTAGGTTTAAGCAGTAAAAGGAGGATGGCGGTGATGGCGTAGGGCCTGTAGAGTGGGAGGAGTTTGCCATGGCTATTTTAGATAGGTTCTTCCCATTAGAGTTGAGGAAAGGTAAGGTGATGAAGTTTATTAATTTGAAGCAGGTTAATATGAGTATGAAGGAATACTCGCTCAAGTTCACTCAGTTGGCGAGGTATGCTTCTTTGATGGTGGCTGATAATAGGTCTAGAATGAATAAGTTTATGTCTAGTATATCTGACAGTGTGGTCAGGGAATGTAGGATCTCAATGTTTATTAAGAAGATGGACATATCTAGGCTTATGGTCCATGCTCAAAAGATTGAGGAACAAAAGCTTAAGGAGAGAGAAAGAGAATAAAAAGGCCAGAACAGGTAGCTTTAATTTTTCCCAGTCGAAGTTAGAGGGTGGTAACCATTCTCAATTTCATCAGAAATTTTCATCCCCAGCTCCATCTTCAGCTAGTGCGCCAGTGCCAAAATTCAGGAATAACAAATGGGATAGGGCATTAGGCTATAAGTCACAAGGTAGTGTAAACCGTGGTCGTACTAATCCTATTTGCCAGAAATATGGTAGGAATCATCTAGGTATGTGTAGAGTTGGCAGTGATATATATTTGGGGTGTGGCAAGCTAGGACATAGGGCCATAGAGTGTACAGTACTTGCTCAGAGGGGAAATAATTTGCACCAATAGAGCTAGTCCAATCTGCCATCAACCCCAGCAGGTCGCCCGATATAGCAGCACGCCACTTTTAGTGCCACTAGTGGTCAGCACCAGAACAGATTGTATTCACTCCAGTTCGGTCATGATTAGGAAATTTTGCCTGATGTGGTTACGGGTATGTTACAGGTCTTTCATCTTCATGTTTATGCTTTACTAAACCCTAGAGCCTCACTTTCTTTTGCAACCCCCTATATAGCTGTTAATTTTGGTGTTAGTCCCAAAACTTTAGTAGACCCTTTCTCAGTGTCTACCCTAGTGGGTAAGTCTATTATAGCCCGGCGGGTATATAGAAACTATCCGATTATAGTATCTCAGAAAATCACTTCAGTAGATCTTGTAGAGTTAGAGATGACTGATTTTGATGTCATTTTCTACATGGATTAGCTCCATTCATTCTATATGCTTCAGTTGACTGTAGAAATAGAGTTGTTCATTTTCAGTTTCCTAATAAACTAGTCATTGAATGGAGGGGTAGGACTTCAGGGCTTAGGGGTCAGATTTTGTCCTAGCTTAGAGTGAGAAAATAATATCCACGGGGTGTGTTTACCATCTTGTTTGATTCAAAGACTCTAGTTCTGATACTCCCAGACTCGAGTTAGTTTCAGTATTAAGGGAATTTTCAGATGTGTTCCATGAAGATCTTCTCGGAGTTCCTGCCGAAAGGGAAATTAACTTCGGAATAAATCTCCTTCCAGATACCCACCCTATCTCTATTACGCCCTATAGAATGGCTCCATCTAAGCTTAGAGAGTTGAAAAAATAGTTGAAATATCTCTAGATAAGGGATTTATTAGGCCTAGTATTTCCCTATGGGGCGCTCCAGTCCACTTCGTGCCTAAGAAAGATGGTTCTCTCAGAATGTGCATCGATTACCATTAGTTGAAAAAAGTAACAATCAAGAATAAGTATACACTCCACATGATTGATGACTTGTTTTACCAACTTTAAGGTACCAGTTATTTCTTAAAAATAGACCTCAGATTCGACTATCATCAGCTTAGAGTTGGAGAATGTTATATTCCAAAAATAGCCTTCAGAACTCAATATGGTTACTTTAAATTTATTGTTATGTCTTTTGGACTAACAAATTCTCCAGCAACCTTCATGGACTTGATGAATCAATTTTTTAAGAAGTACTTGGACATGTTTATCATAGTCTTTATTAATGATATTCTTGTCTATTCTCATAATGAAAATGATCATCCAAACCATCTCAGAATTGTATTGCAGACTCTTAGAATCCATTAGTTGTTCGCCAAATTCAGTAAGTCCGAGTTTTGGCTAAGATTAGTAACTTTTCTTGGCCATATTATTTTTGGTTATGGCATTAGAGTTAACCCTCAAAAGACTGAAGCAGTGAGAAACTAGCCTAGACCCATCTCTCCATCAAATATTAGGAGTTTCTTGGGTTTATCTGGCTATTATAGATGGTTTATTAAAGGGTTTTTGTCTATTGCATCCCCCATCTCTCAATTGACTCAGAAGATAGTCAAGTTTCAGTGGTTAGATTCTTGTGAAAAGACTTTTCAGGAGTTGATGACTCGACTAACCTCAGCCCATGTTTTGACTTTGTCAGATGGTTTAGAGGGATTTGTTGTTTACTATGATGTTTCCATAGTTGTTCTAGGTTGTGTATTAATGCAGAGAGGTAAGGTCATAGCCTATGCCTCTAGATAGCTTAAACCCCATGAGAATAATTTCCCTACCCATAATCTTGAGTTGGTCGTTGTTATTTTTGACTTGAAAATTTTGAGGCACTATTTGTATGTCATTTATGTTTATGTATTAATGGATCACAAAAGTTTGCAGTATGTATTTGCATAGAAATATTTAAATCTTTGCCAGAGAAGGTGTTTAGAGTTGTTAAAGAATTATGATATAAGTGTGTTTTATCATCTAGGCAAGGCCAATATAGTGCCAGACGCCCTTAGTAGATTGTCTATGGGTAGTGTTGCTCATGTTGAGAATGATAAAAAGAAGTTAGTTCAGGAGATTCACCAGCTAGCTAGATTAGGTGTTTGGTTGGTTGATTCAGCTGAAGGTAGTGTTTGGGTTCAGAGTAGCTCAGAATTTTCATTGGTCGCTGAAGTAAAGGAGAAGTAAGATAGGGATCCCAGTTTAGCTAAGTTAAAGAAATCAGTTAGAGATCAGAAAGTAGAGGTTTTCTCCCAAGGGAGAGATAGTGTGTTGCAACGTTAGGGTAGACTATGTGTTCCATGAGTTGATGATTTGAGGTAGCGACTTCTTGCAGAAACGCATGATGCACATTATTCTATTCACCCTGGAGACACTAAAATGTACCGTAATTTGTGAGAAATCTATTGGTAGAGTGGTATAAAGAAAGATATTGCAGAGTTTGTAGCTAAGTGTTCTAACTGTCAACAGGTTAAAGTTGAACATCAGAGGCCTAGTGGTACCATGTAGGAGTTCAACATTCCTACTTAGAAGTGGGAAGTAGTGAACATGGATTTTCTGATGGGTTTGCCTCGTACGCATCATCAGCATGACTTAATATGGGCTATTGTAGATAGAATGGACAAATCAACTCATTTCTTACCATTTCATACATCATACTCAGTTAAAGATTATGCTAGGATTAACCTTAGAGAGTTGGTTAAGTTGCATGGAGTTCCATTGTCTATCATTTCAGATAGAGGTACTCAGTTTACCTCTCACTTTTGAAAAGCTTTTCAGAAGGGTCTTGGTACCCAAGTTTACCTCAGTACAACTTGTCATCCCCAGACAGATGGTTCAGCAGAGAGGACCATTCAGACCTTAGAGGATATGTTGAAGGCTTGTGTTATTGATTTTAAAGGAAGTTGGGATAACCACTTACCTTTGATTGA
The DNA here is from genome assembly GCF_002878395.1 of Capsicum annuum. Taxonomy (NCBI): domain Eukaryota; kingdom Viridiplantae; phylum Streptophyta; class Magnoliopsida; order Solanales; family Solanaceae; genus Capsicum; species Capsicum annuum. The sequence continues at coordinate 148,907,919 of NC_061111.1, forward strand.
GTTTACCTACAATAACAGCTATCACTTCAGTATTCAGATGGCTCCTTTTAAGGCTCTTTATGGAAGGAGATGTAGATATCCAATTAGTTGGTTTGAGGTAGGTAAGACTGCCTTGATAAGGCCAAATTCAGTGTTTGATACAATGGAGAAATTTCAATTAATCAGGGAAAGGCTAATGATAGCCCAAAGTCGTCAGAAATCTTATGCGGATGTGAAGAGGAAAGATCTTGAGTTTGATGTCGGCGACTTCGTATATTTGAAAATTTCATCCATGAAGAAAGTGAAGAGATTCAGTAAGAAGGATAACTTAGTCCCAATATGTAGGCCCTTACAGAATCTTGAGCCATTTTGGGGAAGTAGCATATGAACTTGAGTTGCCTGCAGATTTAGAATCTGTGCATCCAGTGTTTCATGTTCCCTACTAAAATAGTGTATTAGTGATTCAATTGTAGTTGTTCCGTTAGAGGATATGGAGGTTAAGGATAACCTTTCTTTCGAAGAAGTCCCAGTTGAGATCTTTGATCATAAGATTCGTAGACTAAGGAAAAAAAAGTTCCCTTGGTCAAAGTTCTTTGGCTAAATCAGTCCGTTGAGGGGGCTACTTGGGAAGAAGAAGCATAGATGCGTACCAAGTACCCTCATCTTTTCTTCGCAAACTCAGACTCAGATTAAGGTAATAGTTCTTCTTAGAGTGACTCTTTTCTATTCTCAAATCCAGCTATATAATCGTTTTCATGTCATTGCATGCATTAATGAAATTAGTTCAGTTATGTGTCATTTTCAGACTCAGTCATGTAATCATGTTTCCAGATATGCATGTTTAGTATATGATCTCATTTTCCTTAGTTCTGAACTCTCAGTTATGAATGTTCCCAAAGGGGAGATGTTGTAACACCCCGTACGTTTCTAAGCTAGAAAACGGATATTCATTCCTACGTATGTAAACTCTATTCCTCTGATTAAACTCTATTCCTCTGATTCATACTTGAATACATGTTTCATGATCATTAACCTAGTGTAAATAAAGATTTTGAGGTGGTAAATATGTTCATAAGAGTCGCTTAGAGCAAAGTGAGGTAAGAGCTTTTGATTCGGTCAAATTTTGGTGTTCGATTCCACAAGGGTCAGATTTTAATGAGTATAACTTTATGTATATATGGAATTTTGCATATTAAGACCCACCAAATTGTATATAATTGAATTATCTTTCCAACGATACCAATTTTTCCTTAATCTGGTCTGAAAGCAAAAAGTTATGGCCATACAAAGAGGTGTGCGTCGCCTAACAATCGCCTAAGGCTACTGGAATGGGTGTACAATTAGATAGGCATTTCCCAGCCAAGGGCTATGCGATTAGCCATGCGTCGCTCAACCCAAGGCAATGCGATTAGCAAGGCATCACCTACCTTGGCTTGAGCAATTTGTTGGGCATCGCCTAGGTCATTGCCCAGTGCCAAAAACACTCTGGTTTGACTTAAATCAAGGGTTTTAAAGTCATTTCACACCCCTAAATCATCCCTAATCACTTCAAAACATTTTGTTAAAGTATTAAGCACATTAACCCCTCTTTCTTAACCCTAAGTAGTCAGTAAGCAATTCACAAACCTTCCACCATTCCCAAGAGCAATATTCAAGTCCTTTTCACAAGAAATTAGGGAATTCAAGTTTCCAATCCAAGAATCCTTCCAGAAATCAGTCGTTAAGGTATGTGCGATGTTCATCCATAGGCCCTTTTCACCCATGGAGTTCAAGAATCTATTTTTATGTTCTAAAATACGAATTATACATGTCTATTATGAATTATCTCCATGAAGCTCTTACGAATTTGATTATAAATTATGTTTACAAGTGATTTATGATGTAATAAGCCCTTACATGTTTGGATGATGAAACTTTCACGTTGAATACCTAATTCATGGTTTTTTATTGTAACATTGTTATTTTTGCATGCTTTACCCATTCCCATGCTTAAGATTATGAATTTCATATGTTTGGTGAAATGTCTAAATGATTGGGTTTTGAACAATGATTACCTATTATGGTTTCAAAGCTTTGATATGTCCTTACTATTATTTCCATTCAGTGCTGAGGGTTATGAATACCCAAAACTTAGTTGTTTACATAGTTTCAGTATTTGCAGAATAGTTTCAGATAAACGATGAGAATAGTCATTCGTTAGTTATCATGATCAATTGTTTGCTCGATTAAACTTAGTTTAGTCTAGTAATTAGTGTCGGTTTAGTTGGGAGTAGAATTTAGCACCGAGCAAACTTGGAATAGGGGCTCACCCGTCAGTGAGGACTGGGTCATTAAAAGCAGTACCTAAGTTCCAGAACTACATAGCCAGTGTAGGATTATGAGATGTCATCCGCTAGTTTAGGACTGACATTCTCTGAGATGTCACCCGTCAGTTTAGGACTGACTCTCTAGTCCTTGAGACACCAATTGAGTGGATCCACACAACCATGTCTTAATACCCATGACGCGGTACTGACACCCTTCCAACTGGTGTTACAGGTTAGAATCTGACTAGCTCAGAATAGGGCATGTCGGCTAAATGATACCTCCTACAGTCTTAGTTTAGTATTCAGTATAGAATTCAGTTCAGGTTTTCTTGACCAGAGCATATAAACTTCCAGTTATTCAGCTATCAGATTTCACTATTTCAGTTTACAAACTATTTCAGAATCATGTTATATGTTTGGCCATGCATTCTCAGATTTAATAGCTTTCATGCATGCATACTCAATTATCTAATGCCAGTAAGTCAGTTACTATTTCATGCACAGTTAACCCATGCATTTCAGCCTAACCTCATTTCATATGCCAATACATTCAAAGTACTGATCGCATACTTTCTTTGCACTATGATGTCTTATATCATTGGTTCGGATTCTCAGTTTCCTCACCGCGCTTAGATTTTCAGCTAGTCAGTAACAACAGCAGTGGTGAGTCCTCATTTGTGGAGGACCTGTTATGTTTTCTTTTAGTATTTTTGTATTTTTTTCAGTTATTTAGTTTGGAGTTAGTTAGGGCCTTTCCCATTAACTTTTCAATCAGTTTAGAAACCTTCATACATTCAGACAGTTAGTCAGTTTATCAGCTGTTTTATCAGTCTTTTCAGTATTTCATCAGACGTTCAGACTTATAATTTAAATCGTATGTTTCAACATTTAAAATCTTATGGCATTATTAGTTGTTTTTCGCATATGTCTTCTATTATCAGTATATTATTCAATGCTCACAACAGGTAGCAGCTCATGGGTTAGCTTGTGGTCACTTGTGACTGTATGTACCATTTTCACGACTAGGAGGTAACCTCGGGTCATGACATAAGCTAAAAATAACTAAAGCTGGATGACAGCCTCCACAAACAATGCGAAAGCTCACCTCAGCGACAGAATCCACACGTAAAGATTGTGAGCCATAAGTCTCTCCCTTCTCAACTGTATCTGCAGATATGCAAGTAAGCAGTAAGCTATATATAAATATAACCCGGTAAGATCCTCAACACTCAAATTTAATACCCCTGTAACAAGTATTAGTAAATACAAGGTGCAACAAAATACACAAATAATATGTACATAATGTCTCTAATAAGGT
>NC_061111.1:148914521-148924619 GCF_002878395.1 Capsicum annuum
GGGAAATGGATGGGTTAGCATTCAAAACATGTACCAAAAGTAGCATGAGAGTAGTATCATCATACTCTTTGAAGAGGTCGCCCTTACGAGCCAATATTACCATCAAATCCCTACCCCTCAATGCCAAAACTCCCTCTTCACCCTCACCCTTCCTACTCTCGGGTTCCTCCCCTCTACCCATGGGTTCTTTCTCTTTCTTTCTCTTTTCTGGAAAATTCTTCATTTATTGATGTACCTCACATACTTATGATGGTGATAGTGGTTGTAGATTGTAATTTTGACCATTGAACTCAAAGGAATAATAGTTGGTTCGGCCATTATGCTTGGTCAACCTATCATATTACTATGGCCGGCCCACCAAAAGGTTACAAGCATGCATAGAAATGATGTTGCAAAGTACCTCGTCCTCATAATTTCCAACTTTGAACCGAATCACCACCTGATGAGTCACCTTCAACTCTCCACAATCATTCAACCATTGGAGTCTATACGAAATCATATGTGGAGTAGTTGGAAACTTCAAGTGATTCACCATTGAGGCACTAGCTACATTAGCACAACTTCCGCTATCAATAATTAAGGAGCACACACTCCCCTTAATAAGGAACTTAGTATGAAAGAGGTTTTCCTGTTGGCTAGGATCATCTAATGCTTTGCTAATTATAAATCTTAGTACCACATAATAAGGTACTTCAAGTTCACCTTCTTGAGGCCAAACCTCTTCTTTCTCATCATCACTAGGCCTCTCGACCTTCCCTCTTTTAGCTCCTTCAAGTCCCAATTCTTCCCTCAAGAAATATAATTTCCCTTCTCTCAATATCATATTTCTCCGATTAGGACACTCACTAGCTTTGTGTCCCCATCCGTGGAATTTGAAGCATTGGAATCCTTTGACATTGGAAGAAATATTTGACTTGCCCTCAAGACGTGAAGGAGGTGGTTGAGCACTCTTGCTCATGGGTAGAGGGGTCTTGCCTGGTTTTTGCTTCGATTTGTTCCACCCCAAAGATGAGGGAACCAATTCTCTCCCCTTGGTCCAACCTGAGGGCCCTTGGTAGGCTTTAGTTTTGTAGGACAACCTTTTCTTGTTCTTTCGTTCAATCTCTAAAGATGCTTAAAAGACCCCTTCAATAGTTTCAAACCTATGAAGTGTCATGTGTGTAGAAATTTCCTTATTTAGGCCGACCTTGAATCGGATGATATCGTGTCTCACTTGTTCTCCTCTATGATCAAGTTTCAAGTTGAGTTATTGAAACTCATTATAGTAGGCTGCCACACTTTTGTTTCCTTGCTTCAAGTTGTACAATTTTGCAAGGAGTTCATGTTGATAGCTTTCAGGAAGGTACTTTTTCCTCATAAGATACCTTAATCAAAACCAAGGAGGGGGTTCCCCTCAATTAATACATTGCCAAAATGTTTGACATACTCCCACCATGTGGTAGCATATCCCTCAAAATGAGCAATGGCATAACAACTCTTTTTCTCCTCCGTGAGATCATTCACTTGAAAGACTCTCTCGCATGCAGATTCCCATGTGAGAAAATCTTCGGGATCACTTTCTCCATTAAAGATCAAAAGCCCTATTTTGATAGTGTTGAGGCCAACATCCATTTCCCGAACACCTTGGATGCCCCTACCTTCAAGACCTCGATTCTATCCTTCTACCTCTCATCCCCTCTTCTATTAAATAAGGATCATCATACATTCTATATCCTCCCCTTCGATTCTCTCACAAAAATCCCTCTTTTTCCATTGACGGGTTTTGGACATTTGGAATTTGGTATGGTAGATTGTCATTTAGTGGCGAAGTTCTTTGGATTGGCTGATTTTGGTTTGGAGGAGTCGGATTTAAGGGTGGTATTTGGGTTCCAATTCCGTCGTGTGGGACTTTGTGATATGGGAATGACTTAGTCCATCAAGGCCTCATCCTTGTGAGTAATAGTTGGCTTGAGGTATGACATTTAGTGGATACATTCTTTGGTGCGTGGCTTCGGGAGTAATGGTTGGGGATGTGTTTTGAGGAGTGAGGGTCGAGAACTACATTGGATTTCTACCCTTTCCATTCTTCCACTCCCAACTTATCAAGACCCGCATTCACTCTAGCCATGTCCCGAGACAAGGATTCAAGATTAGTCACAAGAGCATTCAAAAAATTTTGGTCCACGGTTTGTGCATTGGAAGTTTCGAGTTCCATGTGTAATGGTTACATTTGCCAATGTACCTACAAAAAAAAACAAATGTTAGTTTAAAATATCCTCACACACTCTTCACACTTGGCTTACTCACTTGGCCCTTCAAGTGTTGTAAGCCGGCTATCAATCCATGAGTGCTTAGGAATGAGTCTACTCTTGAGTTATAATGTATTTTGGTTTTGAAGACTCAAGGAAGTTTTGTATGCACTTAAACCAAGAACAACTACGAATGGTAAACGAGCAAAGAACCAAAAAGAATGTTCACATGAAGACGTACTCGAAAACTAGTTCACAACTTAATAGGTTGTTACTTAGTTTCCAACTAGTGTAGGAGTCAATAGAAATAAAACTAATAGAGACAAGGAAAGAAACTTGGAAGGTCCTATGACTTGAGTTTTGTTGTTGATGAGGTCCACAATTTCATTTTGGCCGTTTGGTGTTGTTGTTTTGTTGACGTTTGATGTTGTCCAACTTGAATGATTCATTTTTTTTTTGTTTGGTGAGACTTTTTCGTTTTGGAATGAAAGAAAAGGCCTTGGAATCTTTTTTTCAAAGGCCAAAAAGGTGTCAATAAACTTTTCACCAACTTCCACCAAAATGGCAAAATACCTTTTTTGCTTTGGCTTTGTCCCTTTTCACTTTTGTTTTTTCTTGAAAAGGTTTTTGACACTCTTTTGGTAAGGGAGCTTTTGGGAGGTCTTTTGTTGATTTGCTTGTTTGAGTGTTGTCTTGAAACAATTTTCAAGAAAAACACAAGACTAAACCTCTCTCTTCCCCTTTTCAAATCAAGCACACCTTTTGTTGAACATTCACCTCAAGAACATTATGAACAATAATAAGAACACTTATGAACAGCAACAATATTCAAGCCGACCAACCCTTCAACAACACTAACAAAGGCTCAAATCTTGGACCTTAGACTCAAGTGTTCTAGGGAAACAACAAGCTAAAAAACTAAAATACTAAGACAAGAAAAATAACACCTAAATCTAGACACTTCTCGGCCAAACACTAGTCACCAGCTAATACCCCTTTTTTTTTTCAACTACAAGAGCCCAAGATTGGTGGTGTAAGAACACAATCATCCTTCGCTCTGATACCAAATGATACCAAATGGTATCTAAAAGAGAACGAAAACAGTCCGCAATCACACAAATAGTCCACAGGCATAAGACATTAAACAAAAACAACAAACACAAACTTAAACGATACAGAAGATAAGTAACTTAACGCAAGGAGAACTCATAATGCAGCAACTAAAGAGTGTATTAATACTCTAAAACCTCTAAAAAATAAGTTAACAAGCACCACATTCTTACGGAACATAAGAGGAGCTCGATTCACTCAAGCACTCTAGTTTCTAGCCGTTTCACAACACAAGTGGAACCTTTCACTTATGATGTTCAATGTTTGGTAGTCTACTCTCTTCTTGAGAGGAAAATGGTGTTCAATATTACAAGTGTTTTCAAGAAAATGACTAACTAATGAGAGCAAGACTAAAGAAACACCTTAAATAGTCTTTACAAAAAGGATGGCGAAAGGACCCCTTTGCCCTTAATGAAAGGGGAGGGTGTAGAGTGTTTGGGGCAACCTTGGGGTGTAGTTTGGGTCCCTAATGTCATCCCCCACATGTCAATATGTATACTCCCTTGGGCGAGCTTGCAACAAGCTCAACCGCGTCCATTTTCATAAACACGCCTTGAAGCCTTTGTAGTTCTCGAGCTTGACTTCTACTAAATGGTCTCGATCCCGTGACACCCGTATCACTCAGGCTAACATAATTAAATTTATTATAATTTATTCTTACTATAATTTTAATGCATAATTTAGTTTATTTTCGCAATTAAATATTTTAGGAACTATAAAGGCGTTGCCTAGTTTTGATACACATTATCATTTCAAATTATGCAACTAAAATAATTGTAAAAAAAAAAGGCAGCCCCGTAGGTATTAAAATCATAGGAATGAACACATAAAAATAATTAAGTTAAATAAGGTGAGGGTATTTTCGTAGACAAATAATTTATTCTTAAAAAGAATGCAATACATATTATTTTTAGTACCACAAACCAAACAACCACTAAAAAATAATATCAAAATAACTAATCACAGGACAACTAATCCCAGTATATCTAATTCCAGTATAACTTATCCCAACATAACTTGTTTTCAAACCAAACAACCCCTTAGTTTAAAGTGATTCTTTGTTAAATGACCTTTTTCAGGTCTTTTATTTTAATTAAATAGACTACAAGTTTTTTTTAGGGCAATGATTCACTTTTGAAAATTTTAATTTATTTGTGATTTAAAAATTATTTACAAGTTTTAAAAGTTATAAATTAGTTCATAAATCCCAACTTATAGAACTTAAACAAAACCCCTCCCGCCAAATCTTTACACATTTTACAAATTAGTTCAAAACTTGATTTACGATGGACAGATCGATTATCAATTCAACAGATCAATTATCAATTCGAATGATATATAGACAGATTGCTTATCGATCCGATCAATATATGGATAGATCGATTATTGATCTGATCAATTACATATATATACACAAATCATTTTTCTTTTTGAAAAGAAAATGGACTAAAATTAAAGGAGATGTAGAAAACTTACAAGTTTGGAAGGAGACGGAACAATTAGGAGTAAAATACTAGCTTCAAAAAGAAGAAAATTGAAGAAACAATGAGTTTTTAGTAAGAATGGAAGAGAAAAAAGTTAAAGAGAGGGGAAAAAACAATTTGAAATTGAAAAGTTGAAGAAACAATGAGTTTTTACTAAGAATGAAGGAGAAAAAAGTTGAGGAGAGGGAAAAAAGTAATTTGAAATTGAAAAAATGAGTTAGGGTTTTATGTTTTACGTATATTTGTAAATATATTCCATAGTTTTTAATATGTCACTGTAGCCCAATTCTTCCTTAAACTTATTTATTTTATTTTAAAACGAACAAAAAATAATAGCAGATTATTTTGCTAATTGAAGACTTGAACAGAGTTATTAGCTAAGTTTTCTCTGTTTAAAGTGGTCTTTAGATATTCAATCAAAAGAAAAGATAAATTTTATGACTAAAATCTAAATGATTAACATTAATATATTTTGAGGATGGATTATCCATTCTCAAGGCTCAAATGTAAAATATTTGATTTTAATAAAGAAGTCTCGAGTCTCTAACTACTAATTTCATCAATGATTAAGGATGGACTCGAGCCACTTCAGAACTTTGTCAATGATTAAGAATAGAGAGATTCCGACCTCATTAAGACTAAAATATGAGATATTTGATTTAAGGTAGAATGAGGCGGCTGCTTTTTTCCTTTTTAGCAGCCACTCCCTCCCTGTTACATCCCACTACATTACTAATGTTGAGTCATTCATTACACGGGGCCACAAAAAAGGAAAAGGACTCTATGGCCTTATCCCCTCGTTCATTAATTATTACTGTACCTCTAGTGCACAATTGTTTGTCTACTTGGAACTTTAAAGGGTAGAATTGAATTGCTAATCCTTGTGTTAGAAACAAAAGGGAGTCATATAGTAACTAGTAAACTTTACTACTAAGTGACCAGGAGGTCACGAGTTCAAGCCAGACCCTTGTGGTTTAATTCTTTCTCTAATTCAGCACATAATGCGAGGTTTAGTACATATGGTCTTTTATCCTTGTGCTAAACAAAGGATACAACCAACACCACCAATTTAAGTTGTTCTGTCATGTTTTCTAAACAATCTTCCAGTTCTCTTTGGATCGTCTCTCCAAATCAAAAATGCTTATCATTTCCGCAAAGGGGTATATGAAGAAGAAGAAAGGGTGAAAGATTATTGACTAAGTTTCTTTAACTTCGACGTTATATTCTTAGATCACATTGCCGTAGGTAGTTCATAAAAAATTATGCTGCAGAAAAAGAAACAACATTGAATTAAATGGACTAGAAGAGTCAAGATTGACGTATAAGGTCCCTTTCAGGCTTTTGATTGGTTAACACAAGGCGCCTATCTTTACTACATTACTAACTCTAAGCTCATTTCGGTCTCCACTTGATTGCTAGAGGGACCTCATGTTTCTATGTGCAGTCCTATAAAGTCAAATTAATATTTGGAGACTTAAACAAGTGTAGTGAGTGAACATGGGATCTAGAATGGGTTTTCTTTATTTTCCACATCTAATCTTGTTTTCATGGGCTCTTTCAGCTCATCTCTTATTAGCTATAGGTCAAAGATCCACTTACATTGTCCACCTTGACAAGTCCTTTATGCCTACTGTCTTTGCTGATCACCATCATTGGCATTCTTCTACCATTGACTCCATTAAAGCTGCTGTTCCTTCATCAGTGGACAGATTCCACTCAGCTCCAAAACTTGTTTACTCTTATGACAATGTGTTTCATGGATTCAGTGCTGTTTTGTCCATAGATGAACTGGCAGCTTTGAAGAAGTCTCCAGGTTTCATATCAGCTTACAATGATAGGACTGTGGAACCTCAGACTACCCACACATCTGATTTCCTCAAACTCGCTCCTTCATCTGGTCTATGGAAAGCTTCTGGTTTAGGGCAAGATGTTATCATTGGTGTTCTTGATGGTGGCATCTGGCCCGAATCCGCAAGTTTTCGAGATGATGGTATGCCTGAAATCCCCAAAAGATGGAAAGGAATTTGCAAGCCGGGTACTCAGTTTAATACTTCAATGTGCAACAGAAAACTCATTGGAGCTAATTACTTCAATAAGGGTATTTTGGCTAATGATCCCACTATCAACATTTCCATGAATTCTGCCAGGGATACTGATGGTCATGGCACACATTGTGCTTCCATTGCTGCTGGGAACTTTGCCAGAGGTGTTTCCCATTTTGGATATGCAGCAGGAACAGCAAGAGGGGTTGCTCCACGAGCTAGGATAGCTGTATACAAGTTTAGCTTTGATGAAGGAGAACTAACTTCCGATTTAATTGCTGCTATGGACCAAGCTGTTGCAGACGGCGTTGATGTGATATCCATTTCTTTTGGGTACGGTTTGATTCCCTTGTATGAAGATGCTATATCAATAGCTTCTTTTGGAGCTATGATGAAAGGAGTATTGGTCTCAGCTGCAGCTGGAAATGATGGTCGCGGTGCAAATGTACTAAATGGATCTCCATGGATCTTGTGCGTGGCATCAGGTCACACTGACAGGAGATTTGCAGGAACCTTGACTTTGGGCAATGGGTTAAAAATTAGGGGGTGGAGCTTGTTTCCTGCAAGAGCCTTTGTCAAGGATTCACCATTAATTTACAATAAGACTCTAGCCGCTTGTGACTCAGACGAATTGTTATCACAATTATCTGATCCAGAACGTACCATCCTCATCTGTGATTATAATGCAGATGAAGAAGTGGGTTTTGGTTTCTCTAGCCAAATATCTCAAGTCAACCAAGCAAGACTTAAAGCAGGCATCTTTATTTCTGAGGATCCAAGAGTGTTCCAGTCTTCTTCTTTTCCTTACCCAGGGGTTGTAGTTGACAAAAAGAAAGGGAACCAAATCATCAATTATGTTAAAAGCAGTGTTGCACCTACGGCCACCATCACGTTCCATGAAACTTATGTGGATAAAGAAAGGCCAGCCCCAGTTCTTGCAGGAAACTCAGCACAAGGGCCCTCCAAAAGCTACTTGGGAATTGCAAAGCCTGATATTATGGCACCAGGGGTACTGATTCTTGCAGCTTTTCCACCTAATCTCGTTTCAGAAAGTATTCAGAACATACAATTAACCTCTGATTACGAGCTTAAATCAGGCACATCCATGGCTACTCCTCATGCTGCTGGAATTGCAGCGATGCTAAAAGCCGTGCATCCTGAATGGAGTCCTTCAGCTATTCGCTCCGCCATGATGACTACAGCAAACCCTTTGGATAATACTAAAAAGCCTATTAGAAGGGATAATAATGTGGTTGCCACGCCCCTAGAAATAGGAGCAGGGCATGTTGACCCGAACAGAGCTCTTGATCCAGGCCTAGTATATGATGCTACTCCACAAGATTACATAAATCTCATATGCTCTATGAATTTCACAGAAGAGCAGTTCAAAACATTTGCAAGATCGTCAGCCAATTACCACGACTGCTCAAATCCATCAGCTGATCTAAATTACCCATCATTCATTGCCTTGTATCCGTTCAACCCCGAGAGAAATTACACCTGGTTGGAACAGAAATTCAGGAGGACCCTTACAAATGTTGGTGAAGCCGGAGCAACTTACAAACTGAAGATAGAAACTCCCAAGAATTCAAAAGTTTCAGTGTCTCCACAAAAACTGGTGTTCAAGGGGAAAAATGATAAGCAAAGTTATAGCTTGACAATTCGCTATGTAGGTGATAACGATCAGAGTACGAACTTTGGGTCGATCACTTGGGTTGAAGAGAACGGAAACCACTCAGTTAGGAGCCCAATAGTGACATCTCTCATTGTTCAGGTCTGGGAGTGATGACGAGAAGCATCAGATTCTTGAGTTAGAAGTAATTAGGCAACCCTTGTATAAGGGCCTAAGGGGAGATAGAGCATAAATTAAGTACTTGTATATTTCTTTCAATGTGCAAGTACATGTCCGATATCCGCATTGGAGAGTCACATTATAATTAACCTAATGTTGAGTTAACAATTCTATGCTAATTCTATATATTATGAACATTTATGATCCTTATCCAGACTTTTCAAAAGATATTTTGAGGATATCCAAAATAATTGAAGACCGCAGCCTGAGAATTTTTACTTCTTTATGAGTTATCCTTGCTGATAAAATTAAGGCGATACTCAAAGAAAGAGTTCAATAAGCTGTCAATTGATTTTGCACTTAATCATTGGGTATCTAAAATACAAAGTCCTCATTTAAATTTGCGTCTCAAATACATAATTACGAGGGTTTAACTCTCCTTATCAAATCCACCATAAATATCATTTCACCTGACCCCCTAGAATGAGGTTTCTTTATTTTCTTCATCTTCTCTTGCTTTCATGGTTTCTTGCCGCTCATATGTTCTGTTTATTGGCTACAGCGTAAAGTGTTGTTTCGGGTACACAAAATTTGTATTTAGTTCACTAAACTTCAACACAAGTTCAAGATTTTCAAGAACATTTATGAAGTTTAATAACACCTTCAGCACAAGTTCAATATGAACTGTCAAAGAAGTGTATTATTTTATTAAGAAATAAGATGAAACAGAATTAGCCAAGTCCTTCGAATTCACGAAGTGTCTTTAAGGAAATAATTTCCCTCAAGTACCCGAGATTTGGAATTTTTTTCCCAGAATAAAATGGCTTCACAACCAGAAAGTAGCAGTACCTCAAACATTCTGGTTTTTTTCGAACTCACTCGCCGGGAGATGACCACACAGAGTTTTTTAAGAAGACAAGAAGTGTTTTAATGCAGAAATTTTTTTCGTTCCAAACCTGTGAAAAAATGTCGGGTTTATATAGCGACGCAGTGCTTCTTCGAAAAGGAGGCAATGGTTCATCGGAATGGTGTATCTTTTCTGAATAGTCATGTCTGTTCATTTGAAATAGTGTGTCTTTTCCGAACAGCCACAACCATCCAACAGTCATATCTTTTTCCGAAATAGTGTGTCTTTTACTCGAAGAGTTGTGTCTCTTCCGAGCAGCTTTCAGCATTTCTGCATGCAGAAACATACACACATTAATGGAGAAACAAAAACTGTTGCATTATTTCCTTGGATTTTTGGACTGTAAAAATAAATTTTATCTAAGAAATTAATCTCATCGATCGATCATTTTTCAAATCCAAATCCAAATCTGAAGTCAAAGCTGAGCAAGCGACGACGACGACGACGGCGTGAGACACCTCTTGGTTCTTGCCTCACTTACCATGTGGAGTTTGTGTTTCTTAATATAAACATATGAAAGTTTCATTCTCCCACC